>NC_092587.1:171760500-172065000 GCF_047663525.1 Anas platyrhynchos
AGCTGAAGGGATTAAAATGGATTTGAATTCTTTAATTAAGAGGAAGCAAAGATCATGTGTAGCACTAAGATGTTTTCTTTTTCTTTTAGAAGAAGAGCATTAGGATGGGAAAAGAACTGTTTAAATGAAGAGGAACAGGATAATACAGCCATGAGTGAATTTAAACTCGAGATTGGTTCCAGTCAACTAGATCAGAGAGGTTCTGGCACACTTATCATGTGAATGCATCTTTAAGAAAAGAGCTCAGTATTTTGAAGGTAGAGTTTAATAGATATATAACAAGTGTGTATGTTGTGTTTCCATATATCAGCGGACAGTGATCCAATGACCTGGTCTTTGGATTATGAGAGTTCCTATTTTACATTTCTTAGTTAGTATTCCTGTTGCAAAGATTTACAAGTAAAGGATAGATTTGCTTTACTTCATCCTCTCTCCTCTGTCACCATATACCACATAAGGTAAATGTGAACACCAAGTGCCACTGTAACGTTTGAGGAAGAGGCTTGGCTGCAAAACGCAGGATGGGAAATCTCCAGTGGTTCACCCGTCTCTTGGCATAGCCACTTGCCTCCCAGGTTTTGCAGCTTCCACTAGCTGCAGCAGTGAGCAGTTGTGTGCTGAAGACTCAAACCTAAACGTTTGACCTGCAAGTGTGCTGCTGCTACTTTCAAGTTACCATTCAGCATAATGCCCTTAACTTGAAGATCTAGAGACATTGCACACTCATTATGTGCTGGTGTCTGATGATATCATGTCTGATATCTCAGGTTGGTAGAAATGACCTATCCAGATCAGGTGTTCAAGGTACTTCAGGGGCAGGTGTGAGGAAGTGCCATCATCTGTGACGTCCTTGGCCTTCTGCTGTCTGCATAGCTTTTGAGTCCACCTGATGACTGTGATTTCCTCATTCAGTTTCATTCAGAGTACGCTAGCTCTGCCCTAGCAATCCCATTTTGGTTGTTCTCTCCCCTCAGCCCATTCAATTTTGGAGTCTTATGTACTGCTGTTTCTTCCCATAGATTAATGATCAATCTGCTGTCAGGTTAGTTTTGCCTCCTTCTTTTTGGTATGTAAGGCAACTGACAATGCTAGCTTGGTAAGTTTTTTGTGCCTCTTGTATCAGATCATTCATTCCTGCCCTTGCACTACCACATCTCTTTTGCTGTCGTGTCTTTTTTTTGTGTGCAGTCACTTGATGAATTAGATTAAAAGCCTGATCCACTGTTTCTCTGTTGAAAAGATCTTGAATTGTTTTCAGGTGAGATCAGACGTTAATAAAATAATTAAAAATAACATCAGAACACATAGTGTACACTTTGAAAATGAATTTAATGAAAGCACTTACGAAAGAGCACAATGTGTGTTTGTAATGAAATGACTTTTACATAATTATTAGTATAAGTTGTCCTTTTTGTATCTTGACATATCATTCATCTGCAAGGATATGTAGTAAAGCACTGAATGGTTTTGAGAGCTGAGTGCTGGTAAGACTGCACAGCACATCCTGAATTTATGAAGTGAAATTAAAGCTGCAGTTTAAAGGAAGGAGACGAGATTTTAAAGCAATCGTTTTTCTGTCAGAAGAGTCTTCAACTTACCTGTAGATACAGATGGTTCTGGTTTGCTCTAAATCTTACTCTGAGGAGATAAAATTAATTATGAAAAAATGTCTTATTAGGGTGTTCTAGTGTAATATTCTGAGAGAAGTATCTTTAAAGGTGAAGGTAATTTGTAATTGAAGATGTGTAACTCTTGTTTATAATTTAACGTTAGTCAGTGTCATTAATTTGGTTTATGTCATATTTCAGTTTGGCACAAGTGTTTATGTGGCTATGTACTCAGCTGGGGCAGGAAACCGATACGATTGAAAACTAGCTTCTGGTGTTTGCTGTACGGATAGAAAAGCATGCTGGTCAGTGTAAAGTGTCAGGAAAATGGGTGAAACAGCCTTTCTCAAATGCAATCCCAGCTTCTGCTGAACTGGGGTTGCAAGGTGATGTTCTGTGAGCAGCTGGGCAGCTACATCACTTCATTGATGCTGAAGGGAAGAGAACTGCCTGATACCTTCTTTCATACTCTTGTTAGGAATCCTGCCCTACTCCTGTACTACCTCTGTCATAAGTGGTAGGAATATACAGCCAGGAGAAAAGCTGAGTTGAGGAAGAGGAGGGATAGATTCACTTCTGTTACGCTATGTCTGCCTAATGTGAGCTGCGTAATGACACTGCAGCTTCAGTATTTCATCTTGTGACCTGTATAGTTCTCTTAATACAAAGTAATACTCAAAAATCTTTATATTTTAAGTAGGCATTGACACATTTAATTTAAACATTTATTTTTAATTACATGGATGGGAAAATTTATGTGAGGCAAAGAATAATTTAGAACAAAGAAATTTATGGTTAACATGGCATTTTTTTCCTAATGTTATGTGGATTTAAAGTGAGATATGCTTAACATGGCTTAGATAGGAAAACTGTCCTTCTTTTTCTGTGTAAAAGCTGGGTTTGTATATTATAACCAAAGGATTTTTAGATGATAGGCACAGAAACGAGATTTCACTTACATTAAATATGGTCTTTGCTAGCAAACTGGTAAATCTCAAAATAGATGCTTTCAGCTTTGTTATATTGCTATCAGAACAATAAAAGCATTCATTTTTTTGTTAGTTTGTTTGAAAATGTATTTGAACTTTTAATACATAGTAAACTTCTTGAGTAGTTTGCTGGAACTTGCTCTACAACTGTAATCCTCCAAATTTCTTTAATCTTTTAGGATGGAGTAGTATATGACATTAAATTTAAAGACTGTCACTAATACAAAAAAAAATGAATTCATTTATGTTCTATATATACACTTCATAAAACAAAGACAAAAAAGGAGATTTATGGTCTTAAAAAAAAAAAGTACATACTAATTTATGTCTTAACGGGTGAGCATGTGGTGTATACAGAAATAGAAACATGCCAGATAAACTCTATCTAAACCTCTGAATTGAATTAGGTCAAATATTTAAAGTAATGGAATCAATGGTCATTGAATGCTGTAATTGTTTATATCTGAAGTCAGTCTTTTTATTATTTCAAAAAATCTTTTGACTTTTTTTGTGCTTTGTAATTCAAGGTATATATGTGATTCATAATTACAACTTTTCTTGCTAATTAAATCGATTTAGTAAATAATTAAGGTTTCTTTTCATTGGTGATTTTGCAGACTAGCATATTTTCCAAATATTTATTTATTTATTTTAAGAACTGTAAATTTAGGGGGAAAAAGCTTTAAATGGGAAATGTAGGATAATTCCACTACCTCCACTGTTGCTGTGCTCTGTGCTGTACCATAATTATTAATATTACTTTTTTTGCCGTCCTTTGCATTCTGTTTTGTGTGTCCAGAGCTGAAAACTTGTAAAACTGTGGACTTGAGGTGCTTGAATTCTCACTTCTGTGAAGTGTTTATAGTGGGAAACGTGACACTGACTTCAAGGGGAATAAGGGAGAGAGGTAATGGCAAGAGGAAATTGCTCTAGCAAGAGACAGCTAAGCTGAAGGACTTTGCAGAACTCAGGAGGACAAACTAGAGTTTTAAAATACTTTGCACTGTGAATCTTTTCTTTGTACAGGCATTTGTTTTCTGGCCATAGGAAGTGCTTTGAAGATTTTCTGTCTTCAGAGTCTTCTTGGACTGGAGGAAAGTACTTCAAGGATCTTATCGATCAGATACTGATAAAGTAATAATGACGTAGATAAAATAATAATTTGAAGGTAACTTAACAAGTAAGTTTGTGCAATGAGTTATAACTGTGGTCTTGCTTTCCTCGTGAAATTGCTTGTTACAGGTTGTTTTTTACCGGAGCGTTAACAGAATTAGGTAATATTAGCGATGTTTGAAAAACTTGTGATTCTTCTCTACTTCTCTGTTCTTAAGAACCTGCAAAGCATAAGCAAAAGGTAGGACTAGGTGATCTTTTGAGGTTCCTTCCAGCCTAGGCTGTTTTATGATTGTATGAGGAGATTATACTTGAGTCTGTTAGACAAGGATAGCTATTTTGTTAAGAGTTAAGTCCTGAGTGAGTCCTTAGACGTAGTCATCAGGTTAACCTTTCAAGTGTGTGCTTTTAAATTAAAAGTTTCACTCAGTCAAACAGACATGATTGTTGTACGAGAAACTGAAGAGAAAAAGATTTACATTGGTTTATGCTCAGTCCAGACTTCAAGTCTTTGAAAGTCAAGGGCTAAAAACATATATTATCATAAAATTACTTCTGACGGTACAGTGAATAAAGATATGAATGGGTAAAAGGCATTTTTACTTTTGTAAATAAACAATGATAAATAGAATAACAATTTGAAAAAAAAATCACTGTAAGGAGATCTAAAGATAGCTTGTACCTTGGACTTTGGTCTGGAAATAAGTCATTGTCCAACTTCTGGAAGCCATTTAGTGAAACTGAGAGAGTTTTGACATCAAGGAAATAATGAATTGTTCATGAGAAGATTTAAAAAAAAAAAACAAAAACAAAAACTTTTTTTCAACTAATAGTCTTACTTGTAACCAACAACACAGCATAGGTAGGGAAATGCTGTGGCACATTAATGCTGCTTAACATATACTACAGAAGATAGATGAGCAGCATAAGCCACATCTTTGAAAGTTCCCTTTTTCATTCAGATTTGCTTAACAGTATGATTGTGTTTAAATTTCAGTGGCTTCAGCACTTTCTGGTGCTCTTCTAATTCTTACTGCTTTACTGAATTAGAGATAAGGTGTTAAAATTTTCATACCAGTGAAATTTGAGCATGGGGAAAGACTTTAATAACAATGCAATAGAAAAGTATGAATTACCAATTTTAATGTCTACCAAAGAAAAAGAAAAGAAACTTTGAGTAACACCCCTCTTTTCCATTTCCAAATTATAAAGATTAAGATAATTTCAATGTATCCAATACTGAAACTGTCTACAAATTATTTTTTTGGGGGAGGATGTTGGGGGCAGCGTTCCATTGGAGGTTCTATCCCAACTTGCACTGTCAGTAGATGTTTTAGAATAGACCAGTAAAATGGACAGAACAGACTGCTAGGACTACTATTCACCCAAGAACTCTAATGGAACTGAAGGATGAAGCAGCTCTAAGACTGAGCTATGAACTGTAAACTGTAGTTAGAACCCAGGCCAGTGTCACAGGAAAGGAAGCACTTGGCAAATGCAGTGACAGTTTTTGAAAAGGATCATGTTATCCTCATGTTTGAGGATCTGTGATTATGGAAGTTGATATCCATGGTGCACATATTGTAGAAAATTATTAATAAAGGGCAGAATTAGTTAACTATTAATTAATACACTGGTGAAGTCTTCTCTATCTCAGTAATGGTTAAAAGCAAGTAGGATTTTAGGAGCTGTTAGGAAAGAAAAACAAAATAATGAAAAAAAATGCGTTGCTGTGTAACTCCAAGCTTTGCTGCATTGTACATATTTTGTATAGTTGTTCTCGCTATTAAAAGATATAGTAGAGATATAGCAAAACTGATCAAGATTATGGAGACAAATAAAAGTAAGTCTTTCTTTGTACAGTGCATAATTAAGAATGGGAACTGTGCTGAAGGACTTCAATGTTTACAATTTATCAGATATAAAAAACAATTATAGAAATGCATGGAAGAACAATCTGTTGAGGATTATTAAATGAAAAGATTTTGCTTGTGAATTGGACAGCCTTTGAAATGCGAATATATGAAGATTTGCAAGGAAGCAAGTTCTTGTTCTCGTACAAGAAGACTACTTCTTTTACTTTTTCCTTGTTTCTTCTACATCCGTGGAAGAAATTGACTTTGGATCCAACAGAGCATAGTTATTCCTCTGAAGAAGTTTTCAGGTGCAGCAATCTAGCTCTAGCTCTAACTGCTTTTGGTAACTGAGTCTTGCAACTTCAGTTGCCTTGTTGTACTTAATGACTTGTGCTGGCTCATTGTCCAGTGCTTGTGAGCTTCTACACTTCCTTTCAGATAACAGACCCAGAAAGGAAGAGTTGAACAATTGTCAGCCATCCTATTTCATGGAATAGTAGGTAACATTGCTGTGCTTCTTTGATCATCTGTGCTCACCTCAGGTGCAACTGCAATCAGATCTTGTTATTCTGCTTTTGATAGCTTTTGCCAAGTGATGGGTCAACCTTGTAAGCCAAAGCAGCTATGTCTTGGTGATAGGAATATATCTTAAAATGGGAAGGTCTTGAAAATCACAGGAGAATTTTAGGTCTATTGAAAATCACAGGAGAATTATATGTACACTGGAACTAGACGAAATAACTTTACTGCTGAGGACACAAGTATGTTTTAATTTTCCCATTTCAGCCAACACTACTGTAGCGGAAGGCACATCTCTATCGCCTTTCTCTTCCTCTCACAGGAAAACTATAGAAGTTTTATGTCATTCCTGGAGTTGAATGAATCTCGATTAAAGCTTTCAGTTCCAGTGTGGGACCAAGCAAGTGTTTGGATTATAGCTAAGAAACAGACTCTTCTGATTTATATATATCATATTGCTCACAGGATTTTAGATCTTGAGATGTATAATTTCAAAATTGCATTTTATTTTAAGATTTTATCAACTTCATTAAAAATGGAAGAGAGACATCAGAGAGTCTAATGTCATTGTTTTTTGAATAAGTTATCATCATTTAGAAACTATTTGGTCAGTATAACTGCATTTATATTTTAATAATAAAATTAAGACAGTATTTCTGCTTTAAAAAACCTTGCCTAATGACTTAGTTTAGCTATTTGACTGATTTCCCAAAAGCAGTACTCTTTAACTATAAACTCTGGAGTTTGTTCCTATAAAAGAGGTTGAAAGCCCAAACATAAGTCTATTTGTTTAATCACTTTTGCCAGTGTACTAGTTCTTGTCATATGAATCAGCCTGTGCCAGTTATCGTCTTCTTGCAAACAAGGACCTGATATGTCTGTCTGTGATATGTATGTATTTATCTGTTTGTTATTTTATTTTTTATGTTGTTCCACCTATTCATGCCATGATTGTATAGTATTTCAGTGGGCAGGATGCATGCACCTATAAAGATTCTAAGCTGAAGTACTTATTTATATGCATTTAATGGGATGTACATTTACAAGAAATAGTTGAAAGAAGACTGTATTAAGTAATATAAAAGGTGCTAGGTAATAAATGCAATTTGGAACACCTTTTTGGATGTTTTTATCTTTTACAGAGCTATAAGAAAAGGCATTGGTATATTATAATTACTTTAACTCTCATACATATTATAATGCTTCAATGATTTTCTCATGCAAATATATATTTTTTTAGTATTTCTATGTATCACAAAATACCTGTTCTATTGTTAAGGGGTTATAATTTTTAATAAGGTGGGTATTTTGTGGTACATTAGAATACTGAAGAAATAGGCTGAAAAGCTTTGTGTAAAATATTAATAAGGTAGCTCACATAGGATTCCATCCACATATTCATAAAGCACTATGCTATAGGCTTCCAACTGCAATGTCATATATGTAAAATAGTCTTCTCACCACTCCCATCAGGCTCTGATTTCATTCAGATTGCTGCCACAGATGGAGAGAGTTGACTACAGTTGAATGTGTATATGGATGGACATTTGGAAGAGGCAATAAAAAGCAACCTTTCTAATAGCTAAAACTCATTTGAGCTATTTGTTCACCTGCACATTCAGAACTGCTAATTTTGGCCTTACGTTAGTAAGGATGTGGAACTGTGGAGATGAGGAACTATGGTTGGAACTGTGAAGGGTGTGCAATGAAGTCTGCTTGTTTATACCATTCTGTTTCCCAGCCTCAGACGTCAGAGCAGTTGGAGCATCAGATGAGGTGCTACTGGCCAAAGATGCTATAGGTCTGATGCTTGGACCATGCGTATGCCCACAGTCTAATAGGTGTAGCATGGAGACAGAATATATGAGGGTGTACAGGAATTAATACCTGACATTACTGTCTAGTTGCATAATACCTGAAAAAAGACATCTGATTTTGAAATAAGTCAATGGTATAATATGATGGTCCAGCTTCAGGAGCCATGAGAGCTGGATATGCATTTTGATATCACCTGGTTCGATTGTTCTCTTTATAGAACAAGAATGTCTTATCGCTATTATCCTCGATAGCCACCTCTTTTCTGTAGCAGCTGCCCACTCTCAGTGGGCTGCTTTCTCTTTTTCCAGTGTAAGCAGAAGTTTTCCATTTTCTATCTTTTCTATTTTCTGTATGCTTTCCTTCCTGTCCTAGTGCCCTCCCCAAGTAAAAGTCTAATTACTTATTTTCTTTATAATCTAGATATTTACTTCACCTGTTCAGATACTCTATTCAATTTTTATTTTTATTTTCTTTTTCCTTTTGGGCTTTTCCTCTTTTTCATTTATGGAAGTAGTTTTTTGTCTCTCTCTCTTTTTTTTTTTTTCCCTCTCTCTTATAAATTAGTCAGCAAACTAGGTAAAATTTTCTAGAGGCAGTAGTAAGTATCAGAGTTTTCATTGCAAAGTACAACATTTCCTATGGGGAAAACAAGTAATATGTATGCTTTGCTTCTTTCTGCTGGCAACAACATTAGGATGTGACCTGAATTCTCCTGAAGAAGTATCATGTAAGTTTGAAGTAATTTAGTTTGTTGCATAATTGTATAACTGCATACAACACCTGCATGAGTTCCTGGAGTAAGTTATATATTTTTCCTTAGGGTTATGATACCTTAAGTATTGCTATAACTTTGTGTGTAACCTCTTCTTTGGTGAAAATTCCAGAGAGAATTAGTTCATTTGCAGCATTGTTTCTTGATATCAAAGTTGAGAGTTAAAATTGTGTGCAACTGCTGTTTGTTTTTTTTTTTTTTTAATATATGTTTGTATAGTTTTGTATTATCTCTGAGACTTGTAGTGCATGGATACTGTTTTCTACCTTGGGAAAAATGTAAATATGTTTCTATTTCAGCCCTTATTTAATTCCTAGTTCAAGGCTATCAGGTCAATTTTAAGTAAATTCAAGTAATTACAGTGTATTAGTGTGATTATTAAGGAAATTATTTTGTTTCCTATAAAATAATGACTTGTCATGTTCCAGACTAGATGTAAATTATTACTATATTTTCATTATAGTTCAGACTAGTAAGACATAAAAATGGTATAGAACCAGTGCCACAGAGATGTGGCACAGATCTAGTGGCAGCTACAGCACTGATTAGATAGGCAACTCAAAACTGTTAAGAATGACAGTTTTAAGCATGTAGTCAATAAGAAGTTACTGCTGGAGAAAGCAGTTGTATGATTTTGAGATCCACAGACCCCAACACATCCTTCTGGATTCGGTAAGGACTATACTAAAAGCATAGCCAGAAAAAAAAAAAAAGAAATTTTAGTGGCAAACCTCCTTTTTGTCTTGTAGCTCTAGTGTCATTCTGTTCCTTTTGTGAGCATAGGATGTTGAGTTCTCAGATTGATGGTTCAAACCTATTCCTTTGTTTTCACATGTGTAGGGAACAAAGTGTTTCAGTTTTCCTGGGACAGGAGAATGATAACCTCTTTGATAAATCCATGCTAAAAGAAACACACGACCAACTGGTTCTGGGTAGGGCAAGGAAAATAACTAAAGTGGATTGTGCCTTTTGTAATCCACTTGCCTGGAACCTAGATATCTGTCCTTCTTCCAAGGACTGTTTTATGTCTTAGTTCTGTGATTCCATCTTTTGGAAAGCCAGGTTGTTTTCTGCACTGTGGCTTATCTTCAAAAGCAGCATCATGCTGCCTAGCAGGTGTAGTGTATTAAAAGTGATTTGGAAGATGATTCAAATTTGCATGTCCACCAACTCAAAAGGGACTAGAATCCAGTTCCTTCAATCACTCTGTGAGGTCTTTAAGTTTTTATCTCTTTGGTAATAGTCATACTGGACAACGCAGCTCAAAGACGTCAAGAAACATCAAGACATCATTAAATCTGTCTTCTTATCCTGAATAAAACCTGTTATGCTTAGAAAAATACATTTTTTTTTAAGAATGTCGTAGCTGTCAAAGCTCTCTCTTAAAATCCACAGAAGTCATTCCAATTTAGGGAAGTGTTCCTGGTAATTCACACTACATCTGGTTTTGTCAGGAATCATCAATGAGCTAGAAATTGTAATCCTAACAATTCAATTTACTAAAACACAAAATAGGTTCAATATATATTTGAAATATAAGATTTGGTGCATTCAAGGGTAATGTTAGGCTTGATGAATGTCTTCCCAGATCAGAAAGACTGGGTTACCTATTTTGGGGTTAATAATTCCGTAATCAGGCAGGCAAGTATATGATATGGCTGCTGTCAAAAGGACCAGTCTTACTGACAAGCCTTCTCATTTATATCCATCTCCTGAAGACAGTGGTATATACTTTTATTACCATATATTTTCTACTCAAATATTTGAAGCATGTGTGACAATTTAGGACAATCATCCTGCAAAGCTTGGAAACTAATTTCAGATGTTAGATAATTAGGTAAACAATAGGAATTCATTGGGTGAATAATGTTCGACAGTGAAGATTTGTGCTGAATTAAAAAACAATGCAGATTGGATATAAGGAAAGATTTGTTTGTTTTTGGTCTTTTATTTTGTTTCCATAATAGCTGGAATGGTTCTTTTCCTAGTAACACATTATCAAGCATCTATGTTATTTTAAGTAAAATTCTTTTGACAATGTGTAAATAATGAGAAATAAATTCAGCTTGTATAATGTGTTTGGAAGATCCTATTTGTATGAACTATAATCTGAAAAGAAAGAATAAGCCAGAATTTCCAGCACTGTTAACGCGTGTTTATGCAATCACTTTGCCTTTATGTTATTTTCTAACAAGGTGATTACATCATATATATAAAAAAACATCTTTTTGGAGGAGATAAGGAAAATAGGTAATACGTATGTACTCACTTATATTCCAAGGTAATGTTAGTCTTTGAATGAGCCTGTGGTCTATGATAATTATTTGTTTAGACAAGGGGGCACAAAACCACATAATTTGGGGCTGTTTCTTTATTGCTCAATGTTGAGAGGTATTCACATACCTTCTTTATGTACCTTCTTTTTTACCTTTTTTTTGTTATTGTTAAAATCCAATTCAGTGTATTAACCTGGCCAGGTTGACTGAAGTCAGTTGCACGGTATGTTAAGGATTCTTTTATGTCCTCAGACAACTCTTACAATTAGTATTAGCATCTTCATTCAAGTCATATATTAAACAAACAAACTTGTTCTAGAAGGCTAACATGCTGACAAATTTGACTGACAAACAAAAACTTAAAGATTACGAGCACTAAATACAAAACCACTATGTTTTGCTTGTATATTCAATGATTTGTTCTTCTCTTTGTGCATTGACTACACTTGGCAGGAAATATGCTCTGCATTCATTAATGTTTTCTCTAAATATCGTCTAAATATCAAAAGCTAACAGTGAGTGTGTTTGTGTTTACTTTGGTAGTAAAAAAAGAGGAGGAAGATTTTGAAGAAAAGAAATCCATTAAGAAACGAATCAAGGAATTAAAAGTGCTGGACCCAAAGATTGCACAGAATCTGTGTAAGTAGATTTTGGTTTTATGATAAAGTAATGTTATATTAATATTCCATTAAAAATGTCTTTCTCTCTTGTGTGACTGCCTCATAACCACTGTTTGGTTAAATGTGTGAGAGTATGCTTTATATGTGTGGCATTAAACTCAAACATGTAAGTTAATACAATTGAAAATATATGTTAAAAAAAAAAAAAAAAGACCCAGAAAACAGTTAAATAATATCTCTCATTTAAGAATGAGTTTATTTCATTAGGTATCCTAAGCAATAGGATAAATAGGATACAGATGAATATCTACTACCTGTCTTTATTTTCAACATATTCATTAAGGATTACTGCCCACACAACCAAAAAGTCAATAAAGACAGTAATGTCTACAAGATGTCTGGCCAACCCTCATGCACTTCGCAGAAGAAAGCAATAATCAGTACTGCACAATAATACACAAATAAAGAAGCCAAAGTTTTGGCAGACGAGAGTGGTATAATGAATAGGTAACTAAAGGCAGGCAGAAATAAAATTAGAAATGATTTTATAATGGTGAAGAAATAAACAGGTTTATATGAAAAAAATAATATATGTATGTATCTATGTATATTAACTGCTTACATGGTTTTGGTAGTGGTAATTTTCTTGAGCTGCTTTTTTTGTGAGAAAGCACTAATGAGACTGTTGAAGAAAAAAGCCTAACTGTCATCTTGGTACAAAATACTATGGTGGCAATGACTGTCCTTGAGAGTAGACTTGTCTAAGTGTTCTTTGATGCTAGATGTTACACATGACAAATGGATGGAGAAAGCTGGAATTACTGGGGAACAGTAAATAAAAATACACTTTAAATTGTTCTCTTATGTGTATTACTTCTCTTATGTGTATTACTTTGTTTGTTGACCTTTAGATGCTATACTCTATTTAATTGATGTTTTATAAGAATGAATAAATTGTTTTCTTTAATTGTGGGTTGAATATTTATTTCAGCAATTTTCCTTGGATCTTTCCGAGTGCCTTATGAGGAAATCAAAATGATGATATTGGAAGTAGATGAAACACAGCTGTCAGAGTCCATGATTCAGGTAAGGAAATTTGACACTTGAAATCCCAGTATTTCAGGGTAAGCATCTCATCAAATTGAAAACTGTGCCTAAAACGCCTCTTAATGTACACTGTTTGGCTATTAAATCACTGTCAGAGTTATTTTTTTCTGTGAACTCCAGTTCTTTTTATATTTGTAAAGCTATTTTTTATGAAAGTAGCTGAGTTGATGTTCTCTACTTTCTGTATTCCTATTATCTAAACCTAAATTGATTTTATTTTTGTTTGTATATTCAAACATCTTATGTTTGTTCCCTGGTTACTGTATATTCTTTTAAAATTTGTTTTTACCCCAGGCTCAGCTGCACAAATCTTTTGTTCTTGTTGAAAACTAGGTGGAAAGGGATATTTTCTTCTACTCTCTCTTTTCTCTTTCCTCTTACTTAGAATCTTGCCTTAGGACATCCACACTGACCACATTTCTTCCTTAGAGCTTATTTGGCTAGTGTTTTTCTTTTCCATATTATTTTATTCAAAGTATGATTCTGTGTGGAGACAAAGATACTCAAAGTTCCTTATGTTCTTCTATCTGCAGAGTTATTTAAAGGATGGTAAGTTGAAGAATTCCATAAAACTAATTATAATACAAATGCTTTATTCTTGAACCATGGGAAAAAAAATCATTTGGAGAAATGTCTGGAGGTCATCTGGTCCAATCTCTGCTCATAGCCAGGACAACTAGAGCAGATTGCTTAGGACCTTTCCCATTAGGTTTTGAGCATCTTCAAGGATTGAGATTGCACAGTCTTTCTGGATATATTTTCCAGTGTTGGACTACCTTTATGGTGGAAAAACATTTTCTTGTTTATCCAGCTGGAATTTTCTTTTTTGGCACTTGAAACGTTGGCCTTCTGTTGCACCCCTCCAAGACGAGCCGTATTATATCTTCTTTATATATCTTTCAGGTATCTGTTGGGAACTTGAAGACTACATTAAATTCCCCTGAATCTAGTTCTGTTAAACTTGCACAAATGCTGTTCTCTGAACTTCTCTGCTGTGTCCCCAGGTTGTATGCCATGCCCCACAGTCATCTTGATGACGCTCCATTAGATTTGCAGAGATCCTTCTGTAGACCAAGATTGCCGTTCTTTTGGACAGGATTCCTATATATTGTGATGAACTTCAATTTTTTTTTGTAATTATGGCTCCTATATACCAAGTTTTAATTGTGAACAATGTACTAGTAATGTAGTGTAGGTGTTACCTAAGGAGGATTTAGATTACTGACATGTACAACACACCTGAAAGTGCGTTGGAGAGCTGGGCACCAGTCCCTGCTGAAACATCCCAAAAAGATAAAGTTAGATTTTTAGAAGCATAAGCTTTTTGCAGATCTGTTGATTAGTAAAGAAAGAAATATAGGTAATAAAAAGAGATAAAATGAGTTGTAACATTCAGACTCCCGAGATTCAAATGTATGACTCATACTGCAACAAGTAGCAATTTGGATTCAAAGGTCAAAACAAAACAAAAAATTAATTTTTGCGTGCTTTGCCTGCAAACTGAATGTTCACCATATTGAAATGTCAAAATAAGATCCTACTGAGGAGACTGTATGTTCGGCATGTACCTTTTTGTGCACTATGCAGTTTGGGTGTCATCTTTTATCACTTGGATTTCAAAGATCTTTAGACTCTGTTGAGCTATTTAGACTTCACTTTCCTTTAAAGGGAATTTGTCTACTGAATGATTTGCAGGATGGGATGTTTTTCTTAGGAAATATTTGAAAGAAGAAAGATGAGCCATCATCTCCAGTGACTGCATATATATATCATTGTGTAATTCTTTCCATTTTGTTGGAAAATGGAGCATCAAGATGCAGTTAATATTGCCACTGAAACTATGTATTGCTTTAAGGTTATTAGGATGAACAGAGTAGTTTATGCTGTAGAGCTCATTGTTGATGCTAGTTTGTGCTTACATCCCTTTTCTTTTTCAAGGTTTTCTCTGTGCTTAGAAGATGCATTATGTGTCTCTTTATGTATATAAAATAAATATGTGGGGTAATAGCTGAGATTCTGTAGAACTGCATGACAATCTGAGAGGTAGAATATGCTACACTGTTATGTTCAGCTTGACCTCTGTCTCAGAGTTTCCATGTTTTCTCTGAATCTCCATCATGCTGTTTGACCTTAGCATTCTTTCCAGTGGTGAAAATTCAGCTTCTTAATGATATCACATCCTTAATAATCCTTTGAAGCAACCTGTCTGTAATATATATTATATATCAATATTATGAAAAACTGACATCTTGATATATTACTTCCCTGTTTGTAATTCAAAGAAAACAAAACATTTTTTTGTATCTTTAGGTGTTTTTGAGATCAGAAATGAGAGTCTACAGTCTTTTGGACAAGTTAGTGTTTGAGTCCTTTTGTGTTTGGTTTTGGAGGGGAGGGAACAATGTTATTTAAAAAAAGGATAAGAGACATTGAAGGACCAAAAGTGAAGTAAGGAATAATGTCCTACAAGAAGACAATGATATTACCAACTGCTGCGACTGACTGAAAGTCAGTGTAGTAGAATACAAGTAATAATGCTCACAGTATCCTGTATGAAAGTTATATATATGTAATAAGGAATGCTGCTGGATGATTGCAGGTCACTTGTTTTTTTTTAAAGGTGATTATACATTATCAAGCCTAAATGAAATGGAAAATTCAGTGGGACTTATTAGCTCCAAATTTACTTTGCAAGTTTGTGTGTAATCATTTCTGTCAAATGGCTTTATCCGAGCTTCTCGTTTCTGGGTAAAACAGTAAGGACTTCGAAAATGGTACCATCTAAGTTCAAACCTCAAAAAGCACTTAGACATCTATCCTCCTTTGAAAGTGGTTGAATCGTGTGTCTCATTGCCTTAAAAATCTAGTAACCTCAGATATGCTGAGGTTACTAAATAAATTAAAATATCCATCTGTATTGTCTCTTTTAAAGTATGTCTGCTTTTAAAAACCTAAACTAGTGTTGGGTTTGGATATCCAATGAAAATGTAGTTCTGTGTATTTTGTTATTCTGAGTAAAAGCATACATAGGTTTATAAGCATGTGGCTGTTTTTATGTATTTATATGATACCTTAAATATTCTGTTGGTTCTCCTTTTCAGAAATTTCTCATCTTCACCATTTTTTTTTGTCTAGCTGTTAATATTGCCCAGTAAATCTTAATGTCACAGTTTCTGAAGTTGGAGAGTTGTCCTTAATCCTACCTTTTTGTTATACAGAGTGCATAAGTAAAATGTATAATTTGTGTCTCTCTCCATCCTGTTCCCCTCCCTTCTCCTGTTAGAATTTATATACTTCTGAAATACACTTCTGAAAAATTAATATGCTTCTGAAAGACATCAGAACTCTGAAATTTATGCTGTAATCCAAATAGTCATTGACTAATTATCAGAATGTTTCCCGTGACTTAGTCAAAATTCTTTCTCCTGCTTATTCTCCTTATTCTCTGTTTGATATTCAAAATGTATTTCATCTCTAGTAGTTCAAAAGCTTTATCTGAACACCATAAAGCCGCTTTGATACCAGCTGCTGCTTCGATTTTTTTTTTTTGGTGTTCAATATTGAAAACATTCATACAACACTCGACTGTTTCTCTTATTGAAAAGTTTTGTGATCGGTCGTTCTACATGTGAAAATTATTTTATTATCAAACAATGACCTTTTAATCTCAATAAAAATTAAGGAATTGTAGTATATTTAAAGTATTGGCAATAACTTTTATGTGTATATCAAGACAGAAATAAGTAGGTTATCAAAACCTAATTTAAAATGTGCCTTTTACACTTGGAATCTCTCTGCCCTTTGATGTCTGCTGAATTTTATAGATTTAGTGCTGGACATCTTAATTCATAATTAATAGATGTAGCCTTTTGTAGCCTTTTTTATTTTTTACAAAAATGTTTTCCAATTGTAATAACAGCAAGGATATATATGACTACCATCATAAATTCTTCATGCTGAAAGTTAGTCTGGCCACGTTCAAAACCAGATCCATAAAATTTAACTTTGCATTATTATTTTAAGCCTCATCATTCCTGCATTTTTACTGGTTTCCTTTTTTCTACCAAAATCCTTATCTGAGAGTGGAGTGTTTGTTGAAACAGTTCATTCTTTGACTATCATTTACTCTTTCTTTGGTTATTTTGGTCCTTGCACATAAGTCTAGCTTTTCTTTTTTTATTTGCTGACTTTACTTTCTTGATAAACTATGTTGTCCTTACAGTGGATGACACAAAATGCTTTAAAACAAATTACTTATCTTAGTCCTTAGAATCAAAGTAGTGTTTCAGTTCTTAAAATAGCGACTGTTTTTACACCAAAACAGAACAGTGATGAAGTACTGTCTAGTTCTTATCTATCAGAAAAAAAAGGTTTGATAAATGCTAAACTACCATAAAATAGTGATTGTTCAAGAGCAAAGAGATTGAGTATAGGAAAACTAAAAGAAGAATCAAAGTGTTCAAGCTGGTTTTAAAAACCATTAATACTTTGGATACATGTATGCTGGAATTACAAATCTAGTATTTTCTTTTTTTTTTTTTTTTTTTAAGGCTATCAGAGGGAGATCCTGTTCACCAACTTGACTAAATTATTTTGTTGATTGCATAGCAATATAACTATTTGCTTGCGGAGTATTAAAACAGATTTTGACTTAAGTGTCTGCTGTTCCACACAGTAATGGGAAAGTGTTAGAATTAGTCCTTCTGATCCATTCTTGAAAATATGGTAGTAGGTAGTGGTACAGCTGTGTTTGCCCAACCTGAATCAGTGTTAGAAGGACTGCATCTTTACTTCAGCTCAGAGAAGTACCTGCTACCTAGCTGGTAATTTAAGTGAGATTCAGGTGCCTAAATTCAGATGACTATATGTAAGTGGAGGTGCTGAAGTGCTCTGGAAGCTCCAGGGAGTCTGAAGTCTTCTTAGATGATCAGATGAAGGTGTCATGTTTAGACTCTTGTGTTCACAAGGCATTCACTTATGTAAGTGCCTAAGCTTCCCATATGGACTTATGAATTGAGCTGAAGCTGAGTACCACCTCTGAAGTCTTACTTCTGGAAAGTTTGCATGCTAAGTAGCGTTCAATGGGTTTGAGATTTTGTAGGTATAGGCATTGCTTTACCTGTCATCACCTTGCAGTCTGCTTTTGTTCTGAAATACTAGAAGGTAAATTATCCATTCTCAAAATATTTTTTTTGTCTAGCATTAATCATTCTTGCCATCCTTTAGTTAGGTACATTACAGTTGAAATTCTTATTCTGCCTTCCCTGTCCTATTTACTCCTTTCGTTTTGTTTACACAGTGCATATCAAACATACTCATTACAAAATGATATTTAGTAAAAGACAACAGAAACATGTATGTTCAAAGAATCAGCAGAAGATAGTGGCATTTAATAATTTGCTTTTTACACTTGGTAACCTGAATTTGTGGGTTACCTATTTAATTCCTATCAACTTTGGCACAGGAGTGTTGCCTTTGGAATTCATGTTAGTGATGCATAAGTAATACCATTTAAATACAATTATAAAAGCAATGCAGAATCTGAGATTTACAAGCCTCCTTCCTTTTCTTTTGATAGAATTTAATAAAACATCTTCCGGAACAAGAACAATTGAATGCATTGTCCAAGTTCAAGAGCGAGTACAATAATTTGTCTGAACCAGAGCAGTTTGGAATTGTGGTGAGTTCTTTTTTGTTAACACTATTTTTAATTTTCTTGCCTACAGTTTTAAAGTAGTAATAATGAAGCAATAAGAGCTTCTTTTTTGTAAACATGAAGAGGTGGTATAGTAAAAAAGAAAAAAAAAAAGTGTAGGTAGACATACCCATGGATCTGGAAGGCCTGATTGCCACATCCTCTTTCTTTAAAAAAGTAATTTGGATAAAAGAAACAAAAAAGTAGTATTTTCTGTGGCAAGGTTCACTGGAAGATATGGAGCCATTTTTTGAATTTCCATAATATGGTGGTTTTATCCTGCTGGGCATCTGAATTCCACCACTCGTGCTCAACCTCCTCAAAGGGAAAGGAGAAGAAAATACAATGGAAAAAAGCTCAAGGGTTCAGTTAAGGACACGGAGATCACTCAGCAATTATCGTAACAGACAAAACAAACTCAATGTCTTTGTCCCCACTGCTCCTTTATGGTTACTCTCTGCCCTTTCTCCACGTGGGATCCCTCCCACATAATGCTGTTCTTCACAAACTGATCCTTCGTGGGCTTCCCACAGGCAGCAGCTCTTCAAGAACTGCTCCAACATGGGTTTGTACCATGGGGTGCAGTCCTTCAGGAACAGATCGTTCCTGCTGGGCTCTGCTCACAGAGGCCAGCCCTGCAGCTTCACCCCACCACCAAAAACCTTGTCATTTATACCTGATACACATTGATTTTTTTTCTGTTCTATATGGAAATGGGAATGAAATACTGTAGTTGTCATTGTGTTAACCTGTTCTGCTTTCTTCCTCCTATGTTTTATAGTATGCTTTATCCAGAGTATTTACAGTCACCTTTCACATTCCCAGTAGGAAGATATGTTTATTATATCTCCCAGGTTGAATTTGTAGAGTGAGAGAGAAAATATAACACTCCTGGTTGATTGTTGGTGGTTGATGCTCTATTTGAAAAATAATAAGAGAATACCATGTATATAGCTCATAATTCATAATTATTAATTGTTTTACCAGACAAACACAGAATAAGGCTATTTCTTTTCCTGGATTCATACATCCATATAGGTCTTTTCATTGTTCATTCCTAGTTTTTTCAAGCTAAGGTGAACACTGACAGCTTCATCCAGGATGATTTCCCCTGGAAGGAAGAAATTATTTTAGAATTCTTTTAGTATCTTTGGCTTCAGGGAAAAAGTATCGTGTCATTGAGTATCATGTCATTGTAACAATATGTAGTTATTTTTGGTAGTTATCTGTGTGGATATCAACTATTTGTACCTACATATTAGAATATCTGGAGTATATGTATAGGATATGAGAGCAACACTCGAGATTCTGAATCAACTGAAGTTATCTCCTTCCCTTTATTTTCATCTCCCCTGAAGGGTGAAAAAACTATCATAGATTCCCCAAACTTCTTCCTTGATTTGGAATAATAGTCTTAATATTAAATTCCATCATAAAGCAGAAGATTAGAAAATTAGAAGTCAGATGTACCAAGTTTAGTTTAGAGTCTCTTATGTTCAAAATTTAAGTAATATATTGTGATATATATGCTTCCTAAGAATATATTTTCTTGTAGGCCCATATCTCAATCACTAGAAGAGATGGGTGGCGAGCTAGGAATGAAATTTCTGTATGAATATCAATGAATAAATTCATTGATCAATGAATAAATGCTATTGGTGGAATCCCTGGTTGATGTCAGCTTAAAGCGGAGATGTTTGGAGAGGAGTTGGTAAATGACAAATTGAAGGGAAGAATGATGTTAGGAAGAGTATTATGATAAAGGGGGAAAAAACAACATTATTTCATCTTTACCTATGCCATAACATGCATCTAGCTCACACATACATTTAGATGACACTGTGATAAGCATCGTAGGAAAAGAGAAAAAAGTTAATAATGGAATATGTTAAAAATACTTTGTCTAGCTTCATTTTCTGGTTTTGTCTTGTGCTGTTCAGTGCCACTGAAGGCAAGTCCTTCTGTGCTTGTCAGAAGTGGACACTTTCTGTAAAACTTCATCGATTTGTTATGATTTTTTCATCATGTTTTATGTAAACATGAAACATTACTTTTTCTTACACATATATATGTATACATATATACATACATATATACTTACATACATATATATATATATATATATATGTATATATGTATATATCAAATTGGTGTCTGTTCTGGAATTGAACTTGCTAAAAGCTGTACTTTTGTTCCATAATATTAAAAGTTCACAGTTTCCATTAAATTAGATACTAGAAAATCAAAAGGGTAGATTGTTTATGTGGCAGAGAGGTTTATATATCAGTTTTTCTGAAAGAAATTAAAGTGTCCTGTGCTGAACAAAGTAGACTGAGCGTGATGCTCCTCTCTGATAACCTTGTTTCGAACCATGTTTGCTAGGATGATAGAGATAAGCACACATCTAAAAACTTCAGCAGTTTTTTCTGAGTCAGACAAATTACGGCAAAATGCCTGTAGAGATGGATTTGTACCGGTAAATTTAACCATGGCTGGCTAAGGTATGGACCAAGCTAAATCATTCCAACAGTAATATATGTGTAACTGATTGGGGAAATAGGACAGTTGCATGCTGGGTTATGCATTTTAATCAAATTAGTAAAATGCAAATTTAAATAGCAAATATTTTTGCCATTTTTGTCAAGAGTAAATATTGATTAAAAAAAAAAGACATTTAAAAATAGCTTAATGCTTGATTTGCTATTTTTCTATTTTTTTCTTTTTTTCCTCTATATTTGATCCTCAGCCAACCTAGAATTCTGTCTTTTGCTCTTTAAAAATTTACAAATTTCCAATTCAGTTAAACTGTCTCAGCCCCATCTGATGGGAAGAGCTAGTATATAGCAATCTAGGTCAAGTTTTGCTATATTTGTTTGTGGGTTTTCTTTTCTGAAGGAACAACCAGATTCTCACTGATGAATGCAAGTGTGTGCTTTCCTTCGTTTTCTATGTAAAACATAAAAAGACATCATTAGGTATCATTTTTCTAGCGTCACACCTATGGTGAGTCTAGTGGAGCTGACTTCAGGGATCGAGCTACAACCAGTTTTTATCACCGAATGTTTTTCTAGCAATGTTCTCCTCCAAACCAGTGTTTGGTGCTCGCAAGAGAGCCACTGGTGCCATGAGTTCATTTCTGTCTTGAAAAAAAAAATTAAAAATTGCATAAGTCATTTTTATTTTTTTTTGGTTGGGAAGCAGGCTGAGAACTCCTGTTCATTTAAGGACCATGTACCACTGCTGACACACATATAAAATGTTTTGCTTCATTTTTGTTCTTTTCAAGTGAGGAGAATCAAACACGCAATACAAGACTTTGAGGTCTATCATTTAGTTGAGTAGTATCTCATAGTTATGGTATTTCAGAGAATTCGGAGATCATGTTAATTTACTCTGAAGTTGTGCTCAGGGGAAAGACTAAACCATGTGCCTCCCAAGAAACAGCCAAAATAGTGAATACACTGATAATTACTACTTGAGTGATAATAAAATCTTTATAATGCAAACCTTCTTTTATCCTCCTGGCCTTGAATTCAAAGTCAAGATTTGTTACTCTGAAAGAAACAGCTAGACACTTACGAAGATACTGGCATGCTGTGACTGTTAACATATTGTGTGTTTTATTTCAATGTGAGTTAATTAACTTTTGCTGTTGGCTTAAAGACATTGAGGGCAAGACTCTAAGCAGTTCAGGTTCCCTCTATGAGAGTTTTGTGGTGTGAGGTTTTTTGTGTGTGTTTGGTTTCTGCAATTATCCTCGTCTTTTTAAATCATTTTGCACTTTTATGTTTTCTGTTCATTCAGCAGTAAGTATAAAATAAATCCTTTATTACTCTTATCTTCTCTTCCAGACTTTAGGTTTTCTTTAGATAAACTACTTTATTTTCCTGTGTGTTCTTTCTTTCACGTACTCCAGACTGCTGTCTCAGAACATAGATATTATCACGTATTAATATAGAGTTTTTTTGTTTTAGCTTGCACACATCCAAGAACTATTTTATGAAAACTGTGTTATGAAATTGTTTATGAAATCTCTTAACTTTATTTAGTGCTTTAACTTAGCTTCACAGTGTTACCGTAAGTTGATTTTGAATGCTGTATTTTGATGATCAAATGCTACATGAAATATGTTTGTGCTTGTCAAAATCTAAATATTCAATTGCACTTCATTTTACTATAGTTTATGTTTTCTACTTGGTTTACCCAGTGTGATGAACTTTCTCTTGAATTAATTTGTCATATTATTTTCTTGGAGGTTACATCAATTATGACCAATATCGGGTGACTTATTCTGTAAAACTTGTTAATGGAGAAAACTGGGTATGTGTTTAGAAATGAGTAGTCATATGACAGCACAATTAAAATGTGAGACCTATCTGAGAAGAATGGGATTTCAGCTGTACAATCATCTTAGCAGTTGACTATTGACAGAAGTTTTTGCGTTTGTGGTTGGTTATTTTTTGTTGTTTAGATGTTATGTGCATATATGCTTATATTCTAATTGCATAAGGGATGATAAAGGTGCTGAAGAACTGAAATAGCTAAAAATTATTGGGCAAAGCAGAACTTGAGTTCTTGGAGTATACTGATTATATGTATATTTCTCACTGCACAAACAAGATGACAAAACACCGGAGAAGTGGTGCATTGCTTTTTGAATTTGTCTGTGATTCTTGAGCTATTTTTTTTGGTTGTCACAGCCAAGAAGTGAATCTTAAACCATAGGTAAGGTTTTAAAATAATGAGAATGTAATAACTCAGTTATCCTTTATTTTTAGTATACTTGTGAAATAAGAATTGGAATGACAAAAGTTAAATTAGAGATACATCCATGGATGTCAAGCAATATTTTATAATTTTTCAAAGAAAAAAAGTATATGTACTAAATGGTCAGTCATCCTAGTTTAAGTAGTAGTTTTATTAAATAAGAATTGAATTTTATTAAATAAATTATTAGATTTTGGGAATCATTGTTACAAATAAAGACTTCATTGGATGTTGTATTTTTTGTTTGGCATTCCCAAATGCCTTGGAAAATGTGTGTTAGCTACAAAACTAATATTTGCTTGACTGTACTTGTGCTGAACTACTACTAATTTTATTTTCTTCAAAAGGACTGTAAAAAAAGACAAAAGCATATCTTTAAACAATTTCTTGCACTGTTAGAGCAATGTAAGGTAATTCTTTTGTGTGTATGGCATTGAAGGGGAAACTTTCTGTAGGAGGAGACCCATACTTGAACTTTCTACAGCATTTTTGTTGGAAATGTCCAATATTTGACATTTTATGTCCATTGCTTCATATAGCAGTTGCTTTTCTTTTGCTTCCTGTCATCTTCCCTTTTTTGATGATCTTATAGTTGTATGTCAGCCAGATTTAAAGCTTCTAACCATCTTTTTTTTCTTAAGCAAACATTTTGGCATTTGATTTGTCTGTCTTTGCTTCCAATTATTTATCTTAACTTTCTGGATACTTGTCCATGTATTATTTTCATTTATGCGTACAGCAACTTATTTCTCTCTGAATTTCTTGCTTCAAAAGTTGGTCTGTTCCATATTCTTTAGAATATGTATATAGATATAAATATCTAGTAGTCCATATACACATAACTGATAATAGATATGCATACATAATACGTGTAGATAATAAGATATGTAGAATATACCTTTCACCTGTCATTTATACTTTCACCCTACTGCATGAATATATCCAAGTAAAAGTTATCTTCTATCCCTATTACAGCATTGATGATTTATCTCTTCCTTGTATTCCATTGTTTTTGATGAGATCATTGCTGGTTTTTGTCTTTTTCTGCTTATTTTGTGTGTGTGTGTGTGCATTTTCCGTTTTCTTCTCACCCTTACTGTCTAGCTAATAAAACTTCCTTATCTTGATTGTGTACTTACTAAAGGTTGCTCTCTTTCAAAACCGCATTGTACAAAGAATGGGTCCTGTCAGTATATGAAACCCTCAATTGCTTCTTCCAAAGGCCAAAGACTACTAGCTTGGAGTGTATTTATTAGCCTTGTTGTTGCATCCTTTTACAAAACCCCTGACAGCTTCCCTCTGTTTTTTCTTATAGTACCATGAAATACTGGACAGTTTCCTGCCAGCAGTTGAAGAGTTTCTCATACTTGCACATAATTATATCTACCCCCTGTTGTAGCTATTCTATGGTCATGTTGAGTTTCAGCTACCTTTTGACTTCAGTAGTTTTGTCTGGATAGCATGGCACCGTATCTGTCTTGAACATTGATGACCATACAACATGTGTCCAAGACAGAAACCAGTAAGCACAGCTGTTTTAACTGCCTGGGTGGTTGTGTTCCCCTCCCACCAGCCCCAAGTATAACTCTAAGGGGATAGTGTCACTTCCCGGGAGCAGCAGGGGCCTTCCATGCTGCTATCATTCCATTTCAGTATGGTTTTCCTGTGTTCTCCAGGCAGTTACAGTGTTCTAGACGACTCCAGTGTTGACTTACTTGAAGACAGTCTCGTGTAGTTATCTCTTGCTTAGGTCTTCTAAAGCTTCAAGCTTGCAACCAAGTCAAGATGCTAACAGCTTCAGAAAAAATAATATTAGATAATTCCCTTAAGATATTCTCTTAAGGGAAATTCAAAATGAGAAACACCCCATGGGTAATCTTACATATAAAGAACAGGTAAAATAACGGGATTTGGACCATGGAGATGCAGTTAAACTTCATAAAAAAAGAACTTGGGGATGACTAAATAAAGGAAAAATATAGGTATTTTGAAGCAAGTGAAAACTAAAAGTTGCTAGCTCAGCTGCATTATTTGGAAACATGAGTTGTAGAGGAGTTTATTTATCAAGAACCCTTATAAACCTTTTTAATGACACATTATATTTGTAATTTAATGTGAAGTCATGGTCTAATTCTAACAGTTGCATAGGACTTCTTGAAAGTAAGAACAAAAAGAAGTAATGGCTCAAATACAGCATAATTAAACAAGTGATCCAATAATGCAGCAGTATTAATTTCAGGCAAGCAAGGTTAGAGCCCTTTAAGAAATAGTGTGAGAAAAGAAATATCTGCTTATTTGAGGGACTGCTGTAGAGTTGAAATATAAGCCATTGTTCATTATAATTGTTTTTAATAAAGCTATAATAGATATGTGTGAGTCAACATTTGTTCAATGGTTTTTGAATTTAAAATATTCAAGCACTAAAGATTATCTTCTATTATTGTTCATTTGTATTAATTAGATCTGAGTCTGAGGTTGTTTTTTTCATTTTTTTTTTCCCCTTGAGATATTAAAATTGCAAGGGTCTTGAAGCAGCTGATAAGGGCATCTTATTGCTTGCTTGTTTGAAGTAAGCTTTCTGAACTTTTCCTAAGTTGAAGAAGAAATACAAAACAAAGGTTTATAATAACCTAAAACTTGGGCATTTCAGACTTAACATGGAAAAATGAGCCTAGAAAAAAAAGCTCTCAGTGCAGAATCTAATGGAAAGAGAAAATGACTTTTATTTACAAAATCTTAATGTAAACTGACTTTTTCACCTGTTCAGTCTCATAGAGATTGAATTCTCTTGTACCTTTATACCCTTATTCGTCTATTATGTGTGCGTCCAAGCAGTCTGGCCAGGATTGCTAATGTGCAGCACAGAGGTCAAGGGACTTACTTGACACCTTGTTACGTCTCTGAGCTTGTTTTTGATAGGTGACAGCAAGCTAGTTTTAGGATAGCTCTTTGATATGCTTTGCTATATGTTGTCAGTTGTTATGAAGCTGTCTTTATCTCAGAGTCTCCTAACTTCTGCTTCTGTAAATCTTAGGCCATGCTGCTTCCCACATCCTGGGTTCTTTCCCTATGTTTAAAATACATATTTAGAGTTGGTTGGTAGGCTAGTGTCCTGGTTTCAGCTGGGATGGAGTTAATTTTCTTCCTAGTAGCTGGTATGGTGCTGGTACTGCATTCTGGATTTAGGATGAGAATGTTGCTGATAACACACCAATGTTTTAGCTGTTGCAGAGCAGTGCTTACACTGAGCCAAGGACTTTTCAGCTCCTCATGCTGTCCTGCCAGCGGGTAAGCAGGGGATGCACAAGAAACTGGGAGGGGTGAGAACCAAGACAGCTGACCCCAAATGGCCAAAGGGGTATTTCATACCATGTGATGTCATGCTAAACAATTAATGGTGGCTGGCCTGTGTGTGTGGGGGGTCTGCTGCTCAGGGTCTGGCTGGGCATTGGTTGGTAGGGGGTAGGCATTTCCATTGTGCATCACTTGCTTTGTATTTTCTTTTATCATTATCTTCCGTTCCTTTTCTGTCCTATTAAACTGTCTTTATCTCAGCCAACAAGCATATTATCTTTTTTTTTTATTATTATTTTTTTTTTTAATAAATTCTCTCCCCCATCCCACATGGGAGGGGGGAGTATGTGAGTGAAAGGCCGTGTGGTGCTTAGCTGCTTGCCAGGTTAAACCGCAGCAGCTAGTAAGAAAAGGAGTAATTTATGTGATATTATGCAGCCCTGTTGCTATTCCCTAGGTGCTACTATGCAGGGTCTTCTGATGACTCATCTATGTTGTGGTCGTATTGGAGTGTAGGTCTTCTGGTTGTAACATAAAAAAAAATAATTCCTCAGTTTTATGGCTGGGAATGGTGTCCTGAGAACAAGTGCAGGTTGTTCTATTGATATTTTTGTGCTTCTGTTTTCTGCTGCTTACATGTGCACATTTCTTTTTGTACCAACCTCAATATTTCTGTTAAAGAACTATGCAATAGGAGGAATTAACATTGGCATAATTATGTAGCCAGAGTACAGGAGCTTTGGTGAATGTCTATCCTGTACACAGGAAATGGCACTGAAAAAAAAGTGTTGTTGAACTCTTTTTACTCACTTCTACAAATTTGTTCAGTAAGAAATGTGCACTTGAAAAAGTGCACTGGCAACTCTTTTTTTTAATTATTATTATTATGAAGTAAATATGTTTGGAAGAATGAAGGAAGGATAAATATAAGTTTAATCATTTTGGATATATTGACATAATTTACACTTCAAACAGTAGACTTTTGGAGGATGGAGTGAGTACGCAATAAGCTGTCTTTGTGTTGGAAGCCAGCCTTCCACACCCTCAAATTGCTTGTTTTAGATAGGGAAGGGTTGTGGTGGTTGTTTTTTTCTTCTTCTTGCTTCACAGCAGTGCTGCATTCCCAGTGGTCAAAGTTAACTTTGAGCTTCATATTTAGGCACAGTGCATCATAATCTTGATTACAATAACTATCCTCTTGTTATGTTGCTTTTTTGTGACCGACCCTTGAATAACTTAATGTTTTTGCTGGGAACCGCCTTCCCATTGAGTTTTTGACAAGTATAAGTTGCGTAATGGCAGTGAAAGATATTTTAGGAACATCAGTGACTCAAAATTTGATTGCAGTGATTGTAGTTAAAATGTATAGTTATGGGTGCAGTTATAATAAAGAATAATGGACTGTAGTGGATCAGAACATGATTCAGTTCTGTCCTCATTGCAACCAGTAGGCATACCTAAAACTGAACTGTAAAAGCAGGAGTATGGCCTATAAAGTTGTGAATTTCCCTCTGTTCACCACTGCTGAAGCACACTCAGTTAAAGTATTACGGCCAGTTTGGGGGTGTTTTGTACATTAGTTATAGAGGTGTGAATCAAAACATGGACTTGGACTTCAGAGGTGACTAATGACAATAGTTGTAGAAATGAGTAATATGAAGAAATATTGCTTAAGTTTTTAAACTTGAAACCCAAGGCGGGGTGTTCTCTTGAAATATGTGTAGGAAACCTGGAAAAAGAAAAGGAATAATATGTCCTGAATAATGATGGTTGTTACGGAAGTATATGATAGGTTTACATTTTTGACAAAAGTTATACAGGTTAGACAACAAACAGGAGGATTTTTCTAATAGTGGTAATAATTAAAACAATATAACTATAGAGATTATGGAGTCTTTGTAGTCAGCCATCTCTTTGAGCAGACAATGCTAATACGTATTCTGTTGGCAAAGCTGATTCTCCCATAGGAAGGCTGAATGCAGTGAGTGACCTCCAAAGGTTGTTTCCCTGCTTACTTTGTATATTTATTGACTAAAATGTGCAAACACAGTACTGCTTTGTATAGATTCTGGCATATAAGCATTGCAATTAGTGGGATATAACTACTTAAATACTTGTTTTAGGAACGCCTTTCTAATGAAAATCAACACTTTGCACCTAGGATATATGACAAATCTCAGTTATAGCCTAGCTCATAGCATGATTATCTGATCTCTCCCTTTACCAAGCAAGCCATCTGAAAACTCAGCTTAAATGGGTAACTTTTTTTTGTTTTGTTTTGTTTTATAGTGGATTAATGTAAAGAGTTGGTAGGAAAGATTTACTGAATTTATCTGCATTGCAGATTTATGCTGAAAATACTTGAGGCAAATGTTGGATGGATGTTTTTTTTTTTCTTACTCCGTAATATGTTTTTATTTGAGAGGAAGAAAAATAATGGTTGATTAAAATAGCTTGTTGATGGTGATGATTCAGAGAATCCATCTAGCTTTTACAGTTTTTTATGAGGTCATGAACTCCTTTATTCCTTTTATTGATCTATGTGTTGTTTTGAATATGCAGTCCTTAATGTCCTTGATGGTCTTTCCTTTTTTTGTACTAAAATCATTCAGGGAATAATAGTGACCAAACCCACATTCAGGTCTCATCAGTTTTTATATTGGTTTTGAATATTATTCAGTGTTCTGAAAACAGTGGGATACAAGATGCTTCAGAAGGCTGTTTTTAGCAGTTGTGGGGATGATAAATTACTAGATGACATTTTAAGGCTTTGACTATAGTAATCAACTGAACAACACCAGAGAATTCTTTTGAACATTGAACCTTGATTGTCTGTAGTGCTAATTTGGTAGAATAGACGTTAACTGTAGGCACAGAATAGTCATCCTGTTGGCCTGTGCAGAATTACACGTTCCCAAACAATTCCTGGGCACAGTCTGGGAGTGAGCATGAGCCAGATCTTATGATCTGAGTATCCAGTTAGATAATTGAAGACTTAAATTGGTAAGAGAGAGGCAGACTGGTTTATTAAGACAAGTTTTAATGATTACAAAGCAGATCTTCCTGCTTTCATCACAGGGGGGACAGAGCAGTATATCAAAGGGAAGTTGGGTACAAGCATGTTGGTTCCAGCCATTGATAACCTGAGTGTCTTGCAGGCGTGTCTACACCTCTCGGGCCTGGCATCTCAGAGCACTTCTGGAAGTGCAGAAGGACACGGCAATGTTTGGTCCCATGTCATGTGGCTCCAGATCATTGCTCTCACCATCCCTAAGTTGTTTTGGGATTCAGTTTATATACATGACTACAAGAATACTCAAAATATAATTGACTCTCTAAAGAGTTGTAGGTTGTCATGGTAAGTTAAGCTTTCTTGTTGTTCCAGCTAAAAATGTTCTGTAATGATAGCTCCCTGTCAGCTCCCCAGTGGCGCACATCAACTTCTCCCCACTCTCTTGCCCACGGAACAATGCTAAGGCTTAAGGATTATCTGTGCCAACTTACATTAGCAACTTGTTGCACCACAAACTGTCTTCAGTAGTAGTTCTCATCTGGTTGTGCAGTGTGCAGGGAGCTGAATCTAGCAGCAGGCATGTGAACTCTTCAGTGCCTGTGATCCTTAGTGACAGAAAATAGTCCTGGAGAAATTTGATTTATTACTATGGATTTAAATCCATAAATGTAATTCCATTTCAAAAATCATAATTTTGACATTATTCATAAACAAATTTGATGCAAAAAATAGCTAATACTTGTTAGGATACTTTTAGTGGACCTTTGACCTTAGGTGTAGGTAACTATATTAGCAATTGCATGCTTGAGGATAGTGTCTCAAGTACCATGTGTGATAGCTCCTACTAAAGCTTATCTTAAAACTTAAGATATTTGAAAATATGTTCACATATAGTTTGGGAGTGAGAAAAAGAAACAGTCTTTTACTTGATCACTTTTATTTACTCAAAGATAAAATTGAGGGAATTATGAAATATTGTTTCAGAAATAATTAATATCTGGACCTTGTGAGGAACATGACAGCTAACCTGAATAGAATTTGGCAAGCTATCCTCACATGGCTTCACAGCTTGTTCGCTGATGGATATGTTTTTAATGAGTTCATACCAAAAGAGAAGATTTCACTAGAGTAAATTGAAGATTAGAGTGAGGCCTGATGAAGGCTAGTTTGTCTTAAATAATTCAGCAAACACTTAAAATGATCAATTCCATATTCAGCTGGTGATTTCACCTGTATGTTCACATTAAGGATAACTCAGAATGTGTAAATGTCTTTCACTGGTGTCTGGGGAATACCTTACTATACCTGAAGAGGTGTTCCTAATACTTGATGCTTGGGCACAGCCATACCTAGTGCCATACCTAGCACCATTTCAGTTTATTTAAGATCCTAAAGTAGTGAGATGTATAAAAATACATTTATGCCAAATAACAGTCAAGTTACTTAAGTTGTTCAGAGGGGAAACATCCTTAGCTCTTACAATGTTGATGTCTTTCAAACTTTAAACCTGAACAGGGTGGAGAACCAAGCTCCAGAAATATCTTCTGAAAATGATCTGAACTAATTTGTCAGTTTGCGATTGACAAGAGTGAGTATTTCTATGGATTGGATTATGTTACTTCAGATGCGTCACTGCAAGATGATCACTCTGAATCAACATCTGTAAAAGATTTGGTACCAGTAGGTCTCACTCTTATCCTCGTTCAGTTGTGATGAAACAGTTTTGCATGATTCTAGTTCAAAAAACAAAATCTAAGGAATGGATTAAAAACAATTGTCTTGTTTCTTCAGATGGCAGGCAGTGGTGTTTTTTTCTTCTGGCATGGACGTAGTCTCTCTCTTTTTTAGTTTTCTCCATGGAGGTCTCACTACAACTTCATAGCAATGAGGTTGCATGTCTGAGAGTTTACATCTTTTGCCTCCAGCCAATCAGTGATTCACATTGCAGATTCCTCTAAATGTCTCGAGCTTGTCTTGAATCTGCTTTAATGCAATCTCTGTAAAAACTCAGTGCAGTTCACATGGTATTACTGATGAAAATTGGTGCCATATTGTTTTCACTTAAGAAGCTTTGTCAGATGTGTCTCATTATGACTCAATGTAACTGCAAAAGTATCACCTGTTGGTAGACTGTTTGGATTTTCTTTTACCCATATAGCAACAACTTTGTGGAGTATATTGCAGTAGTTTGGCAGTATTCACACTTTGGCTTGCAGTTTCCTAAAATCAAACAGAGCAATTTTTTATGTAAGATTTCTTAATATTTGACTAGAATCTTGGGTCCAGGAAAAAAAAAAAAAGTGATTCTGAGCTTAGACATTTTGACTTGACCAAGAAATGCAAATTACAGTTGAAATTAAATCTGAGGTAGCTTTTTTTTCCTTAAAGATTCTAAGATTAATAGCAATTTCTTTACACCTGAAAGAAGACTTGCATGGGGCAGCTAAATTTAGTGTGGATTCTACTATCTGTTTTTCTCCTTTTTATTTCCATGCCTTCAATGATCATGAAAGAGAATCAAGAAGAGATATACCCAAAGCAGAATTTCTTCACTTGTGTCTTGAAAAGTATTGCTTCAAGATTAAGGGTACACAGGGAAAGACAAACTTCCTTAAGACTTGTATTTTCACTTTCTTAGTCTTAGGAGTAGACTGCACAATTTCCACTCAGTTTGGAAACATGCCACATAGGTGCTATGGGGTCCTATATATGGGGTCCATATGGGGTCCTATGGACCCCAAATCCTTTAGTACTTACCCTCTCTGTTATCATTTTGTAGAAGTGGGGAACATTTTTCAAGATATATGAACGTCTTTCCAACAGCATTCACTTATGTGATGTTTCATGTCAGACAGTTTTTGCCATGGATTGCCTGTGGTTCCAAATGCACCAAGTAACTATATGGAAAAAATTTTTGAATTCTCTGTTGACAAGACTACAGAAGATCTACAGCAGAATGCTGTTTCCTTTCTACTACTGTCATCATCATAGACACGTATCTTCCTGATTAGGAAATGAACTTAGATGCCTTGTTGGGTCAGTAGAGAAGACTATTTTAAATATAAAAGTGTTAGTGATCTGTGCTTTTTCTGAAATGTGTAATGTCTATCAAGGACAATCATAATCAGCTGCTGATGTTGTCTGTTATCACTGTATACTGTTCAAATAATTACGTATTGCCAAATTCTACTTTTTAGTTGAGAGTAAATATGGTGTTTCAACCTCGTGGAAAACACTAAGCCTGCTGTCATCATTTTTAGACATTCCCACACAGACTTTGATCTTCTACCTATATCTTCATAGCCTGTATGTTGGGACACTCAAAGTAATAGCATTAGGATGTGGGTTTCTGGTAGCAGCCAGAAAGCAAATGAAGGACTCCTTTAGAACTAAGCTGATAAGATTTTTCCATCTAGAATACAGCCAGATCTCTCTTACTTTTAGAGACTCTTCGTGTGGTTTGATATTGTATTATTCTTGTTTAAATTTCTCAATGACTTGTGCCCTTGACTTCTGCTATAAATTTATTTATTTTTGCCATCTGGCTGAATTAGAGGTTTTGTAGAGGACTTTTCCTATGTCAAACTCTGACTTGGTTTCCCATGAGGAAACCTTTTCAGTCTGGTTGCATCTGCTCCATATGTACCTTTTAATGAAAATAGCTTTTCTGACGGCTGTTACATCTGCTACAGATAGGAGAATTTTGGAGATTTAGACCCTTTTATTCTTAGATGATACATTTTTAGGAAAATAGTGTTGTCTTAACTCTGAGAAACAAAAGCTGTCTTTGTCCCAGTCTGATCAAGATGTCAGTAAATCTGCATGTTTGATAGTTTCCATCTACCTGCCTCAGCCTACAAGCAAACAAAAAAACCTTTGTGTGTCCAGGTTGAACAACAACCCTTTTTTAACGTGGATAATGGATGTGCGCTAATTGTATTTTCAGATAGGGTAAAAAACAAATAAAAACAAAAGCAAACAAACAAAAAACACACACACACACACAAAAAAACACACAAAAAAAATTTCTTCTCAGAGTGGAACATACCTATCTGTGAATTTCAGCAGGAAGCCTCTTGCAGTGTATAGCAGTCTGTTACGTCAGCTTGTTTCGAGAGCTGTTATAGCCCCTATTTGGTGCTATTTGGCGATTTGGTTTTATTTTGTAGGACAGGTAACTTCTGGATCATTCAAAAGGAGGGTCCTCTCTTCGGAGATCCGCAGGCTGGTTCAACTTTTTTGAACGTAATGCCATCAAAAACAGTACCAGGCATTTTCTGCACAGTGCATCAGTGCTCTGTCATCCTCAAGGCAAGAGAAGGCCATCCATGTGTAGCTAGGAGGTAATTGATAAGTGTTGTCCCTGTGTCATACACAGTATGCTCCTTTCTCTTCTGCTGTGGATATCCTCTAAGAAAATATTGGGTTTGGAAGCAACTGAGACAGTGGTGCAAACTCAAGGTGTTTATAATTCAAGCTAGGGAAATGGAGCAGCAGGATGTGCCATCTATCGATGCAAGATTGGCTGAAAAGTCATCAACTCAAATGGTTGCTTGTACACATAACACATAAATATGGAGATTTTCTGGTTTCTTGTAAGTAATTTTAAGCTGCTAAGTAATATTTATTTGGGAAAAAAGTGTCTCAAAGCTGAAGGAAGATGTGCTATTTCCACATAGCCATAAAAAAAGTCTCAACAAAAATGCTGTTCCATTATGTTGTTAACTTTCCATATGCTGAAAAAATGTTTGGTCTATTCCAGAATGTTCTGTCTTCACAAAGGTACCAGACACGTTGACTACCTTTTTCAAATTGAGCAGGGTGTTCTTTTTTTCTTCTCTAAAAAGTGGATAATAGGCCTTTTAAGGTCTCAGTTTTTCCTTCCTTGATATATTTTTCTGCTCTTTGAGTGCCTGAATCTAAAGTGTTAAAAATTCACACTTCTTACCTGTGTGCTCTGTAGAGTTCACCAGTGCTACAGTGATGGCAACTATGTTTTCCATTGATGATATCCTTCCATCTTACGTTTTAGTCATACTGGCTGTACGTGGTATTTTACTTTTTCAATGGGAACGCTTTCAGATACACTGACAACTTCAGGACTGTTGATCCTTTAAGGAAATGATATTGTGAAACTGGAACCCTTGCAGTGTTTTTCTCTACAAGCTTGGGTTAAGAACAAATCACATTCAGTGATGAAAATGTAATGTCAGTGTGACTTCTGAGACATGTTCCTTTACTTGACATCAACAAAGCAGACAGTGAAGGTACACGCTTACCAGATGGCACACTGTTGCAGGTGCCTTTTGAATTATGCTGTAATTGAGAGAAAAGCCTCTCTTTGCTGTCGCATAAAGAACTCAGGGAGCTACAGCCAGGTAGCTCAAATCAGCTGTCAATTCCCATTTGGGCTAATGCTTAGTGATAATAGTCTTGTAGACTATTACTTGAAAATTGAATAATTCATTACCCCTACAGTGAGTTCTCTTACGTGTTGTCCACTTGTCCTTTAACTTTCTACCTCAACATCCCTCTTTAGTTATTTTATTGTCTGAGTTTCAGAATTCTGCTATAGGTACATAAGTAGATTTAGGTACTATATGTTGAGTATAAAAAAAAAAAATCAGGGCATGAATGTAAGCCTCTCAACATTACTGGAATTAAATTTTCAGCATCTTTTGTGATAAGGTGTATGGATTTCACTGTTTGAATACATCTGTAGACAACATTTCACAAAGAAAGCCGTAGACTGGTAAAGGAACTCCCCATCTCCTCCCTTCCTAATTATTGACTTAGCAAACAGGTAAACAAATAGTACCAAAGACATGCATTGTACATGAACTATGAATTTCAGAGTGTTAATGATAATAATAATAGCCAAATGGCACTTCAGTTGTGTTTCTGGTATATGCCTGTTTCTGTTCTTTTTTTTAAATTTATTATGCATTTCTGCTTCCATCGTTAAGACACGTACAGAACTTGATCTATTAACCTCATTCTGATGAAAACTTTGCATGTTTCATGCATCTGTGTTTGTTCACATTTGTGCAACACATCTTTGTGATGTAAAGTATCTGATTATTTCAGTTTCAGGAACCTGCCTGTCTGAGAAGCCATGAGTCAATAAATCATGCATCATCTGCTGTTCTCTAGTGCCTTTAATTTGGTACCACTTAAAATCATTGCAACTTTATTCTGTTAGTTCCTCTGGTTTGATATTAATGGTCATCTCTGCTGCATCCTGAGTAGGGAAAAATACTAAAATTCTGGATAATTTTAGAGCAGATTGATGGTTTTTGAGTCTAGTCTCAAATTTCTCCTGTTTGATCTGAAAACAAAAATTACAATTCAGGTATGATAAGTAGCTTTGCACTTGTTTTGTACTAGTAAGTAAATTGTTTCAGATAAATGAGATAATACTGATTTTTCCTGATTGGCCTGGGAGAATAACTTTGTGACACATACCTTCCAGTACCTTAACGTGATTTTAGGTATTTATTCCTAAATTATGTGTGAAGGTGTAAAAGTACTGCGTTAATTTTAGTTGGGGTTTAGGTATTTCCATCTCTTTTCCATTCTGAAATTTCCAGTTTAACTTCAAGTCCTGTTATCCTTGCTTAATAATTGTTCAGTAATAAATTTACCACACTATTGGATGCTACTTAGTTGACGATAAGTACACAGTGTCTGCCTACAGTTGATACTGAGCTAACATCCAGACTATATATATTTTCATCTTTTTACTCTAGCACCAGGCCAGAGATGGTCTGTAAACTAAAGCTCAGTATTGGCTGGACTATACTGTGTGCTCTGGAAGCTGCTTTTCAGTTTAGTTTTATCTGAAAGATGCCCTGTTCATGTGCTTTGCTCTGTGATGTAAACAGAAGTGTGGATACTGGAAAAGATTCCTTATTTTACTTCAAAATTTCTTATCTGAACCAAAATGCAAATGTTTATGTTTACTTCAATAGAACCATGATCAGGTGGTTGCATTGCCAGACAGGCATTGCAGGCATGGCTCTAGTAGCATAAAATACTAACTCTACCTGATTTTTAGTACTACTGTCACAGAGAAACCAATAGAATGGGCTGTAATTTACAGTCTCTTTTGCTTCGATGTCACATTCATTGGATTAGGCAGTCCTCAGTATCAGCTTAGGATAGCTTAGCTTTGTGTTTGTTTTGACTTGACACTGAGATGGATAAAGAGTATTATCCATTATGCTTTTCACTGACTCTACTGTGGGATGATCAGCACCAAATAACTTGTGAATGTTGTACTGACAGCTATTTTCACATTGGTATACTATGTATGGGTTGAAAAATGTTCCATAAATCCTTAGATATTACTGTGGTTTGGAGGGGGGTTTTTCCAATTTAAAGGCAAGTTTTTAAGGCCACTCTATATGAAACCCATTCCTTTGTAGAAGTGCCAATGTTATGGCTTCTTTTGTTGCTTTGAGAAGTACTAATAGCTGGTAACCATCATATGTTTTTTATTCAGAAAACAAAACAGTACATACTGTACTAGTTTAGGATTTCAGGACTTGTCAAGGCATAACTGGATACAACTTTGCCTTGAGAAGGTCTTACAGAACTCATTAAATTGGTGAGAAAACAGGGGTAGGAAAAAAGGGGGAAGATAGTCATGGAGGATCTTGAGACTAGCGTTTCTCATATGCAAGCAGAACCAAAGAGCAGGGAATCAAAACAATATTTCTGCTGTGAAAGAAGGAAAAAGCAAGGAACAAATAATGCCTGGTGGTGAGAAAAGGAACATGAACAGAAAACAAAAAGCTTCTGGGATCATATGTGATTCCAAACCTAAAAAATGGGTGAATATTTCTATGATAGAGTTGGATGGATAAGTAGTACTTCGTAGGTGTGGGAGATGGAGGAAGTTAATTTACTGAATGCATTCCATGTTCCTTGATTTAAAGAAATAATACAATTTGCAGTCTTGTTTAGATGTAGGAACTAACGTTCATAGTATATCTGGGGTGGGAATTCAGGGACCTAAGTCATATGGGAAGACTGAAACTTCTGTTGAAAATCCCTGACCAGAAAAGCGTAGAGAAAGTCAAGTCTTTTGCATATGATCTACAGGAGTTACTGTTTTCCTAGGAGCATTCTTCTGCTTTACCTAATTAACTGTATAAGGTCCAGGGCTATAGTGGGATATGAATACTGGCACATAATAATGCATGTTTTATTAGTGTTTTATAGCTTCGATTTTTCAAAACTGTTATTTTTCTGCAAGTTTAGAGTAAGCTGTTATTGAAATCAGCTTTTAAATATTTGCACCGGAAAATGAGATTTGCCTTGTTTGGGTACATCCTGAGTTATACAGAATTTGTGAACTACTTTTATTACTTTGCAACTACTGGGTCATAAACTTGGATTAGTTTTATAGGATTTGGTATATGAGTTGACAGATGTGATATATGATGACACTTTATCGTTTATTGCTTACACATACTAGTTATTGGGAAAGGATGGGGGCAGTTCACATTAACCACAAGATGGGATTTCAGTTGCTTACCCAAGTGTCTCTCATTCATTCGTTCATTTGCTATCAGTTATAGCAGATATATTGCTTCTTCAAGCCTGTCACACCAATAAATCATTTCAGATTGTATGCATTTGTACAGTGCCAAACTGTAGCATGAATTTTAAAGGAAATCTCCTATTTTCTTTTCAATCAGATGAGCAACGTGAAGAGACTACGGCCACGGCTCAGTGCTATTCTTTTTAAGCTCCAGTTTGAAGAGCAGGTGAACAACATCAAACCTGACATCATGGCTGTCAGTGCTGCCTGTGAAGAGATAAAAAAGAGTAAAAGCTTTAGCAAGCTGCTGGAACTAGTATTATTAATGGGAAACTACATGAATGCAGGTTCTCGGAATGCACAGACCTTTGGATATAATCTCAGCTCCCTATGTAAAGTGAGTTTTGAAATGTCCAGGTTGAGTATTGCATTCACTTCATTTGTTTTTATTGCACTACTTAAATACCTTGTTTTGATGTTTTCCCTACAGTTGATTCTTTGTTTTCATTTTTTTTTTCTTCATAATTCTTAACTTTAGTTGATGATTTGAACAATACAGTTTATCTGTGTACACTCATCTTGAGACTGGATTGCATTTAAACTTTTAGAAGATTCCATACTGAGGAAATAATAATCATAAAGCAATAAATAAATAAGGTTATGGAAGGACCATATCAATGTGATCTTGGTAGCATTGTAGTCTTACATGTCTGAACACTTCTAAATCTGTCATATATATATTTTTTGATACAGTTATGTTTTCTTTTACATAATTTTTTCCTTATCTGATTTCCTTTTGTTGTTGCTCAGTTTCATCAGTTCCCCGTGTTTTCCCTATGTTTCTTATATAGAAGTTGAAAAAGTGAAAATTTAACATATATGCAAGAAGACATCTGTACTTCCCTGAGTATTAATTTACAAACAATTCTAAGCCTAATTGCCTTCTACTTACTTTTTTTTTTTCTTTCTTTCCCTGTGCCCTCTGGTCACAGCAAAATCTGAACAGAGAGTGTATGTAATAATTTTCATAAAAATGAAATAATTTGGAAGCTATTATGTACTTTTTATCTTCTCTCAGCTTCTTTGTCTTTCTACATGATGGAGAAAATGCAATACCTTTATGTTAACTAACACATTCTTTAATCAGCCTGACTCTGCCATGTTTCAGAATTCTTTCATTATGGTTCTTAAGTGTTCGGTGCAATACCTGTATCTTGAATATTCATAGAGAATAAGTTATATTCCTTCCCTAGTCTAAAGTAAACATTTAAGCATTCATCAACCACCTAGAGAAATACAGCGTAGATGAAATTATTGAGTTAAAGGTACAATTTGTTGAGAAATGTATTTAAAAGGTAGATACTAAAGGTTCTCTCTCCAATTAGGTGCATTTACTTCTTAGGTATGATCTTTATGAGAATCTATCCTAGGTCCAATTATATTCTCTGTATTTTTAATGCACATAATAACTTAAAAAAAAGAAGAGAGAGAAATATACTTATGAAAATAGTATGAAGGTAGTTGTTACAAGCACTTTGCAGATCAGGATTCAAAAATGATGTCAGAGAAATAATTTAAGATGTGGAAGATGAAAATTGTGTTTGAACTACTCCACATAGGAAAGCGAACTGATGTGCACAGATAATGAAAGTAAGGAATGAATGGCTATACGGAATTCCAGAAAATGGGCTTTAGGTCCTGGCTTATCCTTACAGTGCTCCAGTATAAACTACATTTGACAAACTAGGATATCATAGTTTGTTAGATTTGCAAGCTTCTGGGTTATTTAGCTTTACAGGAGGCTATGACATTCTGTTGGAGGGGAGAAAAATCTGTTTTAGTGGACCTTCTGTGTATTATAAAGAAGTCAATTGTCTACAAATTTCTTGATAGAGATATATTTTGATGAAGTCTTTACTGTATTACTGTAGAAAACATATAGACTGACTAGCAAGAATCTAGGGGATAGTAACATGTAATACTACTAAATGTAGAAAAAAATCAAATGTAGGTATATTTAATTTAGAAAAGAAAGTAATGTGAGGAGGACGCAAGTGTCCTTTTGTTATTAATTTATCATAAAGAAGGCATCTGAACATTTGGTTTCTATGCAGTTAAGGTAGTGATGGAATAATTGGCTTTGCTGGTAGCAAAAGAAGCTTGGTTAAAGATTTAAGAAAGCTTTGTAGCTGCAAAGATGGTTAAGAAGTTGATAGTGAACGAGATTCTGGAAAGCTTTTGAAATCCAGGTATACTAGTGATTCTCAACGAATCCCTATGAGGCCAAATTAAAAGCTGAAATAAATAATAATTTGATTACAGTATTTAGTTAACTAGTTGGTAACTGCATGTGGGTTTCTTAGAATCTTCGAATAATTCAGGTTGAAAGGGACTCAGTAGGCATCTAACCTGCACAGAAGAAATACTCATTAAGTGTTTATATAATATATTTATATACTGGGTGATGTTGATAGAAAGCTTTAAACTATTACAGAAAAAGGTAATTTGCTCTTCATGATCAGAATGCTTAGTACAGCAGAACCTTGTTATTGTATCATGTCATATGATTAGAAACGTCTGTTTTGTGCCTTTCAGCACTTCATTAATTATGCATAAGCATATATAATGGTATTCAATATGTTTCATTTATGTAAGGAATCTGTAAGTACAAAAGTAAAGTTCAAATGACAAAGATTTCATATATATTTGATTTGACATCACTAGTTTGTAAATGCCAGACCACACTGTTTAAAAACTTATTTGGAGCGTTGGAGGGTAGTGCCTTGTCAATACAGTTGAAGATGACTTAATAAAGAAAGACCAACTATTACAGGTTCTGATGGCACAGGCAGAGCAGGGACTATGACCACTATAGAGATAATCTGTAGGATTTCGGATCTCTCCCACTGGATATAGTCAAAGACTTGCTGTTCTGAAAGGTGACATTCCCAGAAAGAGAATCATTGTGAGTCTGCATTTACCATCTGACCTCTTTCAGCGAAGTAATACTACCAGTATCACCTGAGAATGCTATATTGTAGCATCATCCAAGGCAAATCCTGAAATACTACAATACTATGTTCAGCTCATCAGCAAGAGTTTTCTTCCTTCATGATACATGGTGATATTCCAAAATATCAGCACATTTGATAAAGAATTCAAGATCCAATTTCTATCACAATTTGTCTTGCTTGCTTCATTGTGCCTATTTAGTTAGCCTCACTGTTGAACAGCTGGGTTTTAGAGTTAACCCTGGACTATCCATTCTAATGTTTATCAGGGTTCTAGTCACCAATTCCTAATTCACCTCATCCAATTGTGGCCTCATTTAGGAAGTCCGTGAGTGCCAAGCCTTCACTGGTTATGAAACTGTGTCTTAGATCACTTTGTCTGGAAATACAGAGGTAAAAGAATGTATGTGAAATTTTTTGGATTTTTCTGAATTATGTGTTGTGTCTTGGTTAACACATAATCTCCTCTGTTCTGAGAATAATAAACTGGTTCAACTGTTAAAATATATCTAGATATATATATACACATATATATATATATACATATTATTAAAACCTCAAAGAGGATCCCACCCAAACCTATACTCCCTGGCCCAAAAACTAGAAATCTGCAAATTGCAGGCTGCTTGGTAGACTGCAATGCAGTTTTCAGTAGGGGTTCACAGAACTTGAGAAATTCACAGTCACTTCTGTCCTTCAAAGCTATTGGTTTCTGTAATATTTGTGGAATAGGTGATTTATCTGCTGTTCTTCATTCTCTTCTCCAGCTATGCATAGAGAGCTATATAAACTATCTGCTTTGCAGAAGATAATCCCCTATCTTGCCTTCTCCCTATATCATGAATAATTATAATAGGTTTGCTGCATATTCTCAGAAGAGAGTTATAATATTGGTGTGCTAATAATAACTTATTAAATACTGTTAAATTAAGAATAAATGCATGTCTATAACAGTGGTTTATTTTTAAAACTAACTTTTGCTAATTATGTGTGTTTTAAACAGTGTCACATTGTAAAAATTGTGTGATGTTCCAACAGTTCAGATATTTATCACTGAGAATCCCAGTACAGTAGAAGTAATTTATTTTATAACACTGCATACAGCAATGACCCTAGAATATTTGCTGTTGTTGTTTTTTGTGTGTTCCATTTTCTGTTTATTTTGAAAATTGTCTCACATTATTATTAATCTATTTGTCTGAAAGAAAAAGTAAACATTATGGATGCATATATCTCATCAGATTTATTAAGGTAGTATCATTTTGATCTTTGAAAATAAAATGCTGACTTTTAACAGAGAAGTATGAAATGTCAACCTCAGTGATAAGCACCATCAAAAATTCTCCATTTTAATTTGACAGTATGGGAAAAGCAAACAATATACTCTTATCTGGTTTTTACATCACATCAATCAAGTGCACTTTAAGTGATCTCTGAGTATATTGGGAAGCACAAGAAGTGTGGAAAAAATCTCTTTACAAAAAATTGACAATCCTGGGAAACCTGTGGTAATACAAATATTATGTATATGTATGTATATTTAAATTGAGATCGATCTTGTTTTCAGTTCTTTATTCAGATGTAATCCCCATATAGCTCTGTGTCTGGTTTTGAACTCTCTTTGGAAAGGAAGGTCATTCTTTCTTTCAACCTTGTTGCTGTAGTTACTCTTATGCCACTATGCTTTGCTAATAACTTTTGTTTTTCATGGTAACTAAACTAAGGAACAACCTTGAAGTTGAAGCAAACTAATGTTGATTTTCTACATTTTTTGTGCTAGTTCTAATACTATGTTAAAGACTTTTTCCCCTGATAGTCAGATGTACAAATCTGTGTGCAATTATGGCAACCATTTAAGATGTGTGTGTACTTCATATGTGCTTAAGTACGTGTACTTCTTTTGTTGAATAGCTCGTGCAGAAGTATTTTTTAAAAGTAACATGCACTTTGATATGAGATGCCATTTTAGAATGATATATAATGCAATTTTCTATTTCTAAAAATCTCTCTGTGGATTTGAAAGTCTCACGTAAGCAGAGATGGCTACAGCAGAAATGTATGAGTGAATGTTTGCTTATTGTCAGTTAGTGTTTTTACACAAATAGATGCAAGTTTTAAATGGACAGACTTAAAATCATTTTGTATGTATAAATGATTCAGGCAGAGAAGTTAAATGTTTAACAATTTTGGAAGTCAGAGGTTTTGAACAGTCAAGTCTGTGAACTCACTTGCCCTTGTTGAGAGTTGAGAACAACTAGAACTTGGTGAAGGCTGAAACTGTAGTTTTCACCACATACATCATAGTAGGGTAGGGTTAGCCTCATATATAAGAAATCATGTAATGGAGTGGGTGTGTTCATCATTCATTGTTAGAATTTGCTGATTTAGTTCTGAATTTTTGTTTGTTTGCACTTCTGTAAGTCTTTTCAGTTTCACAAACATTGCTATATTGCTTAAATAATTATATTTTAAAAGAGAAGTGTTTACTGTTTCCGAGTACAGAACTCAAATATTGTATATAGAGGAAAATATTTAATATATTTTTTCCTAGGAATTTTTGGCAAGGGTGGAAATAAAAAAATCCATTACTTAGGGTTTTCTTTGGGAGCTGTTCAAGTTCAACAGTTTATTCTTATCTTTTTTGTATTCACAATTAGTAATATGTATTAATTATCAAAATATTGAGGTAATCTAATTCTCAGCATTTTAACTTTTTTTTTTTTCCTGTCTAGCTGAAAGATACGAAGTCAGCAGATCAAAAAACAACATTGCTCCATTTTCTTGTAGAAGTGTGTGAAGAAAGCTATCAGGATGTTCTGAATTTTACTGAGGATTTTCAACATTTAGATAAAGCTAGTAAAGGTTCGTATAACTAACCTGTAAAGGTTTGTATAAGTAATTTAAAATTTTGATTCTGAGTGCATTGCAGTGTGTTTTTAATATGTTTGTTTTATGCTAACATTTTTAAGTGCACATTAATAGTCTTCAAGTCATAGATCAAAATTTTGAGCTGCTGCAAGTGTTGTTTAACATAATATGTATAATTCAGTCCTCTCATTAACTACAGGATTTTCCATTACATTTCTTCTAACGTATCTTTGAGACTTATTGTCCAAAACAGATTTCTTTTAAAAGTCTTTTTCTATTAAAAGATCTTAAACTATATTCATCTTTCAGTCTTTTATACAGCATTATTACTGAGTGTCTTGTAGTTCAGAAACTCTGAAAGTCTATCATACCGTCATTCAATCTTTTCTAATTGTGAATCTGAACACTTTTGTCTTCCCTGTATGTATATTTCTCATGCAACAGTAGCGTTGGAAGTCTGTAAAATGACTTGCTTTTTTACCGCTTCATCATGCAGTGTAGAGTGTAGTGAATCTCAGTATAAGCAGCAGCAGATTTTTTACATTTAATTTAGTAATTAAGAGATCCTTCTGCATATTATGTCACAGACTAAGTAATTTAAACTGACTAAGCATGGAGTTAGAAACTGACACCACCCCAGCACTGTCATACTTTTGCAGAAAGAAGATTGGATGGGCTGTCTCAGTTAATCATTTTCTAGTTTATGTCAGTTTAGAGAATATTGCTGTTTATCTGTATTGCGCTGTACACTATTGCTCTTGTGCCTCATTCAGCCTTCCAGATTTAGGCTGCAGATTTCCAAAAACTGTTCCGGATAGAGAGAACTCGAGATAGTGGTCACTCACACTGCGTTTGCTTTCTGTTATCATGGTTCCTAAAGTTTCCAATTATGGTTAGTGGATTATAACCATTTAGAAGTTCAAGTATGTTTAAATATCTGTCAAATGCTTTAAGTCCCTCATCTAACTGTTTGCACTGAAAATAGGATTTCCTTCTTTATTTCCTTCTTTATATATATTTATTATGTGTTATTTTCATAGAACCTGCTGTTAACTGGCAACTGATTTTTCCTTAATCATATATTATTGGCTTTATTGTGCTTGAATTTATTATATCAGCCAGAATAACTAAAATGGTCCATATTACTAGCCATTATTTCAGTATAGACAACCATCCTCTATGAAGCTGTTGACTGTCTTTTGTAAAGCTTCTGAGATATAAACACTGACCATTCAAAGTCCAGTCAGTAAAATCACCAGTTAGTCCAGGTTTTCTGTTCTTTTTTTAGCTATCTGATATTGATTTGATGAATCTTTGATCTCACTGAGTATGTTGTAGGATGAAAATCAATGACCTTGTTTTCAAGTTTATACATTGAGTTTACTTCAGTGTATTATATGAGACATATTTTGCATTTCAGTTTCACTGTATGACAGTCTTGCTATATGCTGGGTTCCCTACCTGTAAAAGTCCATTCTCTCTTGAAGACTCCTTCAGCACTACCTTTTTGGAAAATCCAGCAGATCCCAAAGACTACATATGGTTCATGTAATTTTAAAACCTTTTAGTGCTTTTACAGAAGTATATTTTTATCAAGCAAGTTGATTTAATATGCACTTAGATTTGTACAGTAAATTTTTAATGAAGTTCTTATTTCTTCTTGAGCTTACCAACAGGTCAGTTAAAAAAAAAAAAAAAGTCTTTGGTTCTGACATAATGGGCACACCTGGTTTGATGTAACCTATGGACAGGCTGATGAAGACTAACAAGTTGGCCAAGAATAATGGTGAATAATTCACCTTGTGGCTTCTACAGTGAGCCAGAAAACACAGTGGATATTACAAAGAGTCATTATGGCTGCTAGGGAGAGCAATAGAGGAGAAGTCACCAAAATCATTTATCTTCATGATCATTTAGCCAAATACACTTTTTACAGAAGAAATTATGGTTATATTAGAGTAAAATTTGAATATAGGGCTTATAGTTACTCTTCCATGCCAGGGAACAGTAGTTGGCACTTAACAAGAATAATCCTTCCTGAGTTGTATATTGTGGCTGCAGTTTAGACTTCCAGTAAGTTTGAAGAACTGCTGGATCCAAAGGTTACATTTAAGGTTTATAGGTTGCTGACAGTGCTGAAGGAAAGAAGCCTGCCTGGCTTTTATTCTGTCATCTGCTAGGACTTTTATGTTTACATATATGCTGCTTTGTTAGTGAAACCTGTTGGGTGAAAAAATGCATCATAATTTGCTGGGCTTAGTTCATATAATGATCTTTTTTTTTTTTTGTGAACCATTTTGTCCATATTTTCTTTCAGTGTTGTTCTCTAAATCTTGTTCTCTGCCATTTGTCCTAGCAATGGTTAGTGTCTTGTGGAGGTGGTGGAATGCCCTTCTCTTCAAGGTTTTACTGAACTTTGTGCCCTGGAGTAATTTTTAAAACTGATTCCCAAGAATAAATTAGTGAAATTTCATAAGAATATTTTTTCATATATTTTTCTTTGTTGCAAGCATTTTTTTTTGTGACCTGTTTTTATTTCCTCTCTGTATATTTATTTCCATAAATACATTGATTTCACATTTTATAGGCGGGATAAAGCTATTATTTGCTAGTGTCCTTTAAATTATAATAAAGGTTTTCTGTTAATGTTGCTCAAATGGCACTTGCACCTTAATTTTAAGTTGAACACGCTATATAAAAATGGAATTATACTACGCATGTTGCTTATTTATTGTTTTTAGGTTTGATCTTCAGTTTCTCCCACCATCGTGTCGTTGTTGACAGTCTTCTACAAATTTCTCCCTTTTAGAATTCTTTAATGACACAACTGTCTTTTTATCAGACAGCCCATTTGTAGCCTACCTTATATCTTTTCATATTTCATAGAAGATATAAGCTCATTCTTAGAACTTCTCTGTCAAGTTATTTCTGATGTGAACATTAGAACATTGAAATGTTTAGCAATTTATTTTTTTTATCCTTTTTACAAGATAAATTTTTGCTCATTCCATTTCTTTAAACAGTGATGTACATTAATGTTGTACATTAAACTGTTAACATCACTTGCAAGACTTTAAAAGCAGTGAGAAGGTTGTGAAGCCAACATGTGGTTTATGGTACGCTATAAATTGGAAAACATTCAAAATATGTAAATTAATTACTCCTTTGGAAAAATATATTTCAATTTTTTTAATTCAGTTTTGACAGGGAAGCAGCAAAGAACATTTATTTTACCTGTGCAATTGTAGTTTACTTCAGGGTATTTAATTTGCCCTTCTTTTCCCATTACATGCTAAAGTTACAGTTTTTACTTTTGTAATACTAGAAGTAGGCTTAATTCACTGGTACAGTACATGAATTAAAGATACCTTTTTGCTTTGAAGTATAACAAATCCTGTTTTTTAAGTACTTTTAGATCAGCAGGAGGAACTTTCATTGTGGCTAATGAGCTTACTGATATGACAGTTTCTGAAGATTCATATAATTAAAGCTGTCTCTTCTTTTAAATGTAATGACTTTCCTACTTTTCTATTAGTATTCCAGATGAGAAATATTTTGTAATTTAGTGCACTTCACTAATTTCTTATTTTATGGTATTCTAAGGATTTATATTGCATTTACTCAGGCTGCTGTTTTCTTTGATTGACTATAATTTACTCAGGCCTTACAGGTAACCATATATAGTGTTCCTTTGACATTTTAGTAACAGTGTAAAACTGCAAGTTTTTCTTCCTCTAAAAGTCATCACTCAATGTTACTTTATAAGTAGATTAGCTGTTTTCTCATTTTTGAGACTTTTTTTTCACGAATAATTAGATATATATATTTTAAACTAGGAACCAAATTGTAATTTTGATATATTTCGGAAGAAAAACTCATATAGTAATAAATTGCAAGTGTTGCTATTAGTTAGCTTTCCAGGTGAGAATTGTAAATGTTTAGTTAAATGTTACTCGATGTTCACTGAACGAAGGAAAAGAAAAATAAATCTTGGGAAAGTACTGGTAAACACATAAGCATTGAATTTAAGTGAAGAAGAGGAAGAATTTGTCTTAACAATTTTGGGGATTAGATACTTAACGTGTTTGCTGCATGAACTCTCTTTTGCTAATACATGTATATTTACTATTCACACTTTTGTTAATGCATACAATTGTAGTTTTTTTTTTTTTTATTTTCATTATCACATAGTAATTTTTGATATTAGAAGTATTTTAACCTCATCTTTTCTGTAATGTCTTGTTTTGTGTGTTAATGCCAGTAAGCAGCTAAGCACCACTTGATCACATAGCCACTCAGTTGCTCCTCACCAGTGGGATGGGGAAGACAATCTGGAGAGTAAAAGGAGAGAACTCATAGGCTAAAATAGTTTACTAGGGAGAGCAAAAACTGTGCACACAAATAAAGCAATACAAGGAATTCATTCACTACTTCCCATCAGCAGGCAGGTGTTCAGCTATGCCTATGAAAGCAGAGCATCATACGTAACAGCGGGGAAGATAAATGCCATAACTCCAAATGTCTCCCCTCCTGCTTCTTTCCCCCAAGCTTTTATTGCTGAGCACAATGTTGTACAGTATGGAACAATCAGTTGGGGTCAGCTGGCCTGATTGTGTTCCCTCCCAGTTTCTTGCCCATCCCCAGCATACTCACTGGTGGGGCAAAGGCACAGGTTGCCCAGACACGTGAACTCTCCCTCCACAGAGATCTTGAAAGCTGTCTGGACATGGTCCTGGGCAACCTTCTGTAGGTGTCCCTGCTGGAGCAGGAGATTGGACTAGATGACTTCCAGAGGTCCCTTCCAACCTCAACCAATCCTTGATTCTGTGAATCACTGCTTCTGTCTAGTATTTGCTTTTTCTGATCCCCATCTATGGCACAAAGAGACCAAGTCTGAGAGTGAAGTTTAATCTAGGTTCATTAAAATGCACAACACTCCCACCTCCAACATTTAAAAACATTAGGACAGCTTGAGAGAGCAATATTAATGTATGTGCTAAGCACAATTTATATGTCAAAAAGAACATTTTTCTTATTACGGAATTTTGAAAAGTTTACAGCAAATTTCTAAGTAGTATGAAAAAAAAATATTTCCATTATGTATTGCTTGATTGCTTGGGCTTTTTGTTTTATCTTATTTTCTTATTTTAAGTAGCACATTCACAGGGTAACCAGGATATCTGTTTGTTGGATGGCTTTTTTGTATGTTCAGAAAACAGTACAAACTTCATGAGTTACTCCGTACTCCATTACACTCAATCAGTACCAAAATCAACAGATGATTCCTGTTTTGCAGGTTGCACAATTATGTAAGTTCTCATAGCAGACTGAGATGTGAAATAGTCATCCATTCAGAGCTTTATTTGAACAATATTTGTAACTAATATGCTGAACACCTTATCTTAATTTTCATTTTATTTTATTTTGAGAGAAAGGTGCCCTTTTTAAATGCAAGGTTTATTTTACAGTTTACTTACAGTTACATTTGGGATGTTCATCTACCTTAAATGGTAGTTTTCACAAATGATGACCATGCAAAATAACTGGAAGACTTGTTACCAAGCAGAAGTCTGTGGTTTTTTTTTTCTTTTTGTTTTTTTTTTTTTCTTTTTTTTTTGTTTGTTTTTCTCCCACGTCTGTAATCTGAAAATTATTTTTAATGGCTTTTCTGGGAAAAAAAAAAAAGAGAGAGAGAGAGACTCAAGAGTAAAAAGAGTATTAAGCAGTAGTGAGATTTAGACAAATAGAGTATTATTTATGTACTGGAATAATGAAAAGGGTAGATATCTGCTAGAAGACAAATCAAAAACATCAAGTAAGTTATGCAGAAATCGTTTGCAAGAGAAGCATTAAAATGGCAGAAAGGGCAATGTTATAGAAAAGAATTGGATATGAATAAATTGTGAAGATGTTTAGACTCTTGAAGATGAGAAAGTTTAATAAGCAAGTGTTGCAAGTGCATCTATATGTGTGTGTCTCTCTACTTGTACAGCTATTTTAAGATTAGAGATTGCAGTGTTGGCATTGTTTAGAAGACTGATAAATATGATCAGTTTTAATGTTTAAAACTTTACTGGACTGATATTTATTAACATTTTATGCTGATGGTTCATTCTTAATTATTATAAATCAATATTACTGCATGGTGAAAGCAGTTATTAACAATGATATCCCAAATTAGCTGTGAATATATATACCCTGCAGTCAGCACAGTACTTCATGGTCTTGGTTCCCAAGGGGTGAGGTGATGAGGCTCAAAAGCTCTTCAGTGAAGGAAAACAAAACTGATGCACGTGTTGTCTTTCTCTCCCTCCTCCAAATTATCCACGTGTACTGTGCAACACAGGGATATTATTTTCCTGTGCTGTGGCAGGTGTCATATCTTGCTACTTGGTCATTTTTTCCCCTTGGTTAGCAGCTGCTTCTTCCTTTCAACAGCAATCCAATGATAGACAATTCACTGCTGGTCAATTATTCATCACTTAGGGGAATCAGTTTTCAACTTTTGCCCATATTTTCATGTTTTGAGCTTTAACTGTGCATCATAAAAATAGACGTGGTACCAAGCTTCTTTTTGCACAGAAAGTTCTCAAGATAGCAGACCAGGGATCTTGTGCAGTTACTATAGGGCTCAGCTAGTATAAGGTCTAAGGTCTATTCCTAGAGGTAATAGTACCATTGTTACTAGGAACCTGGGTACAAAAGTGTCTATACATTGTTTACCAGTTATGCTACATTACTGTGCTTACATTTGAATTCAAAACAGGAGAAAATTAATTAAATCCTGCTTAGAGAGCTTTTGCTTTCATGTGTGCAGCTGGAGGCTGCTGTGCCTACAGAAGGGAAAGTCCTCAGGTTTGAGAGGCAATTCCATTATCAGAGCTTTGGGAAAAAAAAAAATCAGCAAGAGTAATGTATAGCACCTATTTAAAAAAAAGAAAAGTCAAGAAAAAAGACTATGTCTGTAGAAGGCAAGAGAAGGAGGTCATCTTGGGAACAATAAAGCATGCATGCTGTATTTTTAGTCTTCGTCTGTGACCTTGAGTGAATATATCCAACTACATTTTATTGCAGTTAATGGATAGCTGAGACTATAGCTGAGCTCTTTCCACTAACTATAGCTGGTGTTTACAGAAACCTCCTAATACTTTGCCTCTGTGTTTACATACTATTTCTGTGTTAGTGCTCTAGACCATCTGACAATGAAGGTTTTTCTTGTTTGCTTTGTTTTGCTTTTTTTTTTTTTAAGGCTATATTTTGTCATTCGATGATACTAAACAAATACTACATTAATAGTGTATTGACAATTTTACAGAATCACTCAGTGGGCTTTGTCCACTCTCCAGTATCCGTGAAGTTCAAACATTGTCAGAATCTTTTTTTGCATGGTACAGTTTTCCACATCAGGCCAGAGATCAGCATGTCACTGTCACTCTCTCCACCTCAGAATGTAGTGGCCAGAATAGCACAAAAAAAGCTAAACAGCCGTAGGCGAGAAGATGATTGTATTGGTATGGGGATGGTGACCAAGAAAACTGTCATATAGGTTGGGCAGCATGTGGGATTTCTAAAATACCAGCTGAAATATCTGTTGCAAAATGTAACTGAAGGTTTGCAGCAATATAAATGAAGGAGAACACAAGTAGTACTGCTTTGCTTTAAAGAGTTATTTCTAGGATTAGAGATGAAAGGGGTGTTGTCACAAAGCTAGAAGAAATATTGCTTTAGTTTTAAGCAAGAATAATGATCTGGAGGTGGGGGTGAGGAAAGGGTTTCCATAGAAATTTGTTTAAAGAAAATAAGAGTTCCATATACTCATGTTGTAAATACCATTTTCCATTTCTGCATTCTGAGATAACTGAAATATGGAACTAAAAGTTCAATAAGTACGATTTTTACCAAGTTTTACTGTGGCTACAATAGTGTTGTATGATTACAGAACATCTAAGAAACTGAGCAAAAAGGATTGATTTTAGGCAATTACACATCTCTTTATCTGACCTTAATGATATGAAAGTTTTTGGAGGAAAGAATAATCAAACATGTGGAGGTTAATCAGAATGGCATAAAATGAAAATGAATAGAAAAAGTAATAGAGTAATTTGCTAGCTTTGACTTTTTTTTTTTTCTGGACACATGAAATCTATCTTGACTTCAGAAAATCACTTGATATTATGTAAAATGGAAAATCATTCATTAGAATAAAAAGTGAAAGAAACGTACAGTGCTGTCTAAAAGGAACATGGCAACAAAATAAAATTGTGGTATCGAAGCAACAAACTTATCTGACATACAGTAAGGCAGTATTGTCAGTGGAGAGGAAGATTAGATTGTCATTACTGAATGGTCCCGAGGATGTAGAGTAAAAGAAATGAAAGTCGATAGTATCAAGTACAAGATCATGCATCTTGATACTGTAATAAGAGCTCTGGTCAAGAAAAAAAAGGATATTTTACCTGAAGATAATCAGATAAGGTATTTCCAGCAGGAATAGAAATGCAAACATTAAAAGGGCTGGTGAGCCTGAAATGGTATGTAGAGAGGTTTTAATACAGATGCAGGTACAGAGGCTTCTGGAATAGTCATGGTATTAGAAAATGTGAATCAAGAGAGGAAACATTAAGAACAAAGTTGTTTCAACCCTGAAAAGCAGAAAGTGAGGAAGTCTAATTACTGTCTTTAATTTTTTTTGACAAGGATAAGAGAGTTCAGAGGGTATAAATGAGATATTCTTCAGGCACGCATGCATTGTATTTCATCAAGCAACTTGCTTTTGTGGGCTCACTAATATTCAAACCCCTCATCTTTCACTTAGTTTCCAAACGTATTATATCAGTTGTTCACTTCAGATTTGCTTGGGTTTATATATGAATCCTCTCAGCATTAGGGGTAAAAGTTTGTTCCCTCTGGCCCCCTTTCCTCTTCTTCCATTCTTCTATGTCACTTCAGATTTTTTACTGTATTTTCTAGAGGGCATGGGTGAATGTCAGTAAGTATTTCATGGGATCTTTTTTCAAGGGCTGATTAGACTTGTAGTTTTGTTTTTTCAACTATTTTCACTTAATTTAAAGTTGCTAAGACAATAATTCCAAACTCATACCGATATGTTGCAAGCTAGCCTCTATGTGAGACTATCAACAGAAGTATAGTCTTAGAGGAAAATATATCTAGTAGATGCGCATTGCTGAAATGACAGGAATGCTGAATGTTTATACTGAGGAACGACTTAAAATCATGACAGAGAGAAAAAGAACAACCAGCTACAGAATGAGGCAGAGATGTAAAATTCTTGATCAAATACATATCTGTTCAAGGGCAAAAGAACTAAAGGAAACAAAATAAAAAATGGCTTTGCTGAAAGCAAGAATTTGAAAATCTCAGTGCTTTGTCACCGAGTTATAATACAGCCTGTTAATCAGCTCTAGGCACTGAGATCCTTTTTATTAATCTGGCAAAAAGAAAGTGACTCTTTCTCAGCTGCTACCTGCATATTTTTTTAAAACCTGTGTATTTGCTGGGTTTTATCATTCTCATATTATGTATGTTAACTTAATTTTCTGCTATGAACTCATTTTAAGGCAAGACAAGCTATTTTGTGAAGAACTATCATATTAACTATCTGATTTTGGTAGTTAATACAAGGTATATATTCTGTGTTTCTTAGCAGCTTTCTAAGTAAATTTGTGTCTTAAAGTTGTGTGTGCCCACTCCCAAAGGCTTCTTTTGCCAGCAAAAATATGACTTTATATTAAAAACAGGTTGGTTTGGTTGGTTTCTGAAACCTGTGAAGACTGAAACACATCTGTAGTCAGCATTGGCACCTTCTAATTTTAGCTCTGTTTCTGAAACAGTTTCTTAACTAGCTAAATGACCTATCTGGTGATGATTGGTGTTTGCCAGTCACTGGGTGAAAATCTGCCATGTCTGACATACCGTTGGAAAGCAGTGAGTTAGAGTAAACAGCGGATTCTTTAAATTATGATTATAAGCTGAATTGAGTTATAAATTATAATGTGAACATACATTTATATTCCCTTATTCTTTTTAAGAATGATGATTGTATAGAAATGGCTTTTTTTAGGCTGCATTAGCATTTTCACAGGTGATCATTGATCATTTTATACTTGTGTTAACCTTTCTGTTATGAATGGAATTGTAGTTGCTATGCAACATTTTAATCCAGTCATTTGGGGACCCTTGTCAGACTTCTCTGGGAGAAAGATGTGTGCAGTGAGTGTATCTCATTTTCTATCACATAATGCTACTCAGGAGGAAATCATGGATCCATTGCAGATCTTACTGTCTTCATAGGGCCAAAAACTTTATCCAGGGTTTTTGTAGATGAAGGTAACTTTATGCTTATAGGTACAGGATATTGTGAACGGAACAAATGATGGAAAAAAAAGTAAGGTATGCCATTGGACTAAAATTCAAAGTATGTTCTTCTCTAAATATTTTTTTCAATGGAACATGTTGAAGTGTTAATTTTACTTCATAAACAGACAGGAAATAAGTTTTAACTGACTTCAATACTGTAAGTCCAGGCTGGAATACATGCTAACAGGAGTTACCCTGATCTTACCATTATGGACTTGATATTTTAAACAACTATTTACAGATCAAGTGTTCAACTTCCGAACACTTGAAGGAATGCATGGAAGTTGAATTTCTCTTTTTCTGATAAAGAAAGTTTACAGTTTTTCTGCATCCTGCTATAAATCCCTCATGTTTTCTCTTTGCTCTTTTCATTCTCCGAAGCGCTATGTTGTTCTGGCTCACCTCAGTGTCTGTAGTTCCCTCTACCTTGAAAAACACTTTGGCTCTGGTAGATTTTGTTGTGTTTTTTATTAGGTATTGTGCTATCAAACAAAGAAGTTGAGTTTTCAGTTTCAAACACAGGTGTTTAATGGCCCCATTTTCTCTGTTTTTGAGAGTCTTATTTTCTTCATGATCTACCATACAAATGTTGGTATTTTTTCTGTTTTAACAGAATGAGATTTAGGAAAGCTCTGTGGTACTTGGAGTCATTTCAAAACTTTCCCTCTAGTTAATCAGAAGAGACAGACTGGCATATGTATATCTCAGGTTATTTAAAACAGACTGTTAGTAGCAGTACTATATCTTAAGCATAAGAATAAAACAAAATTCAGCATTCAAACAGCATTCATCTAATCAGAATGAAGCAACTGTGTAAGCGAGGAGAACTGAGCATTGGAAAGTGGCTTCCCTCATCTTGTAATTTGGTCAGTCTGCTTTTATTTCAGAATTTAAAATGTATGCTGATTTGGATAAGGGTTTATCTTGCATATTTTACAAACAATGTTTCTCACTTAAGGTGTTAACAGAGTTAATGTACTGTATTTTAGTCTCAGCAGAAAACCTGGAGAAGAGCCTGAAGCATATGGAGAGGCAACTCCAACAGCTTGAGAAGGATTTGCAGACTTTTCCAGTTGCTGAAGATAAGCACGATAAGTTTGTAGCAAAAATGTCTATATCCTTTGGAGTATTCCTTAAAAAAAAGCACACACAGAAGTAGTTTAACTGCACTACTTTAAACTTTAAATGTCTTTGCCTAGCTTTTATCTAGTCTGTAGCATTTATTTCTGAAAAAAATATAAGTCTCTTCTCTCAAAAACTAAATACATGAACAGCCTAATTAAACTATTCATCTGTAATGAATAGAATGAGGGGAAAAATGCTGTCAGGTCTTATTCTGTGTATAAGTGTCTTAGTGAAAAGTAGTTAAAATAGGACTGTTAAGCACTTGACTTTAATTGATTTTTCTCATAAGAATATATTAGAGAAGTATGTACATCACCTTGAGTTTGTTTGTTTGGCAGTGTATGCATTACCATTGAGAATGATTTTGTACATGCAACCATGAAAACAAAATTTCTCGTATTGCTGAAATGAGATTCATAGCTTATGAAAACAGGTTTCTGGTTTTATTTTTGTCAAAATTCCTCTTCTCACTATTTATTCCAAACCCTACGGCCAACTTAACTGCCTGTTTCTCTCATAAGAAACCTTGTGACAGGAAGGTCATTCTACAAGAAAATTTATCTTTAACTTAAACCTCCCTACTAGGTGTTGGCCATATATGCTTGGCACAAAGAACATGCTGGAAGCAAAAATATTGGCATACAGAGAGAGAGAGACAAGTTCAGATTTCCGTAGTAGGTATAGTTAGGTTATTACCTAACTGGAAGACTACTTTGCTATGTATAGGAGGACTCGGGAGACAGTTATTCGTTGCTTTTGATTAATCTAATACTCTTAAATAAAAGATGGCAAGAGGCCCTGAGGCCAAGTGGATATACTAGCTTTTGTCATTGCTGCATTAGGGCCAATTCCCTCTTCAGTAGACTAGCTGCAACCAAAGTGCATACAACTTGGCTTTAGGCCTTCTCTGGACTCTCTGAGGTATCAGTAACCTTTCAATGTTATTACTAATTTTTGTAAGGTCATGTATTTTGTTGGTGAAGTAGTCCTGTTTTTTGTTGTTGTTGCTGTCAGTGCCTTTCTTTTCCAGCTCAATGTGGTTTTGAGAGATTTGTTGCTACCCACCAGCATGGTGTCTCTGTAGGGTGAAACATAAGTTTTGTATCTGAAGAAGCCAATAGTGTAGAAGAGAACTTGGAGAGTGGTTTTGAAAGCCAAGAGGCAAAGTATTGCTAGGAGGTTAAAGGGAAACATATCCATGACAGCATTCTCAGAAATAAAGCTAGTCTGTCTGTGCTTGGTTAAGAAAATGATGTGTGGTCTATGAAGTTTATGAAGAAATTAAATCTGTGAAAAAGGTTAGACTCCTCTTAATCTAAAAACATTATGATTCTGGCATTTAAAATACCCTATAACCTTTTACATTTTTAAGCTGAGGACTAGGGTTTGAAGTAACAGATAAATTAATATACAGCTGCCTTTAGAGATGTGGTTATAATCATAGAGCCATAGAATCTTTTAGGTTGGAAAAGATCATCAAGTCCAACCATCAACCTAATACGTCAAGTGTTAAATCCACACATCTCTTAAATACTGCCAGGAATGGTGACTCAACCATCTCCCTGGGCAACCTTGTTCAAATTCCTAGTCACCCTTTCTGTGAAGAAATTATTCTTAATATTCAATCTAAACCTACTCCATACCTACAAAACAGGTATGAAAGAAGGTAACAAAACGCACTTGGGAGTGAGTGAAGGATAGCCTGAAGAAATTAGTTTCCTGCTTAAGAAGGAAAGCACAGAAAAGTAAGTTGAGAAATAAATCTGTGCTGCTGTTGAACATCTGAAAAAAGTGATTAAGTAGGATGCCTTATTTCCCTTTGTGTTACTGACATATTGGGAATTTCTGAAACCTGATGGCAGAAAGTTAGTGGAATAGTGTGATCGAAGGTTATAAATTGCATTTGAGATAGAATAGGTCATAGTAGTGCAAGAAGCTAAAATACAATAGCCAAAGAGGGAAATGGGTGGACCGTTGTCAGTAAATAGCATAACTTTTCACAGAGTTAAAATTCCATCCCTGTATATGAAGAATAAGAAAAGTTCTTGTAAACAACTCTAGTTAAAAGCAAGCAGAAAACATAAGTTGCTGTAAAAATCAGAAAAATCTTATCTTGTGCTTCCTTCACCCCATGTCAAAAAGTATACTGTACACCTGTTGATGCAGTAGAGAATACTGACAACAACCAGCAGTAGGGAAAAGCTTCTGTATGATGAATGTTTAAAAAGATCAGGACTCTGAAACTGGAAAAGGAAAAAAATAGGAGAATATAGTTTAAAAAAAAAAAACAAAAACTTGTAATTTTGTATGCCATCAAAGACTAAAGCTAGGAACATAATTATTAATTATTATACATATTTATAAATAACCAATGTAAAATACTGTCCAGAAGGGTAGAACATACTAACAGAAGTGTTTTCTCAGCAGATGATTAAACTGTAGCATTTATTTTCAAGATGTTGTAGACGATAATATAAATGAATTTCATATAAGGCTTAGATAGTTAACTAAAGACAGTATGTCTGGAGCTCTAAAACACAGTAGTCCAGAGGTAGCTTTAGCTCAGAAAATCACTAACCTGGAGACTGTCAGAAGCTAAATACTACATTAGTTTAATTACCATGCTATACTTACCCTATTTCCTTCTTGTTTTCCCTAATCATTGGGTATTGATTGCTGTCAGAAACAGGTGAGATGAATATTTTATCTTACTCAAAATAAATCAGTACAAGTAAAACCAGCCATACTATATATTTCATTATATTACACTATTCAAACAGTATTTTGAACAGAAAATGCCATGAACAGGAATAGTTTGCCCTCACCTACTACCTCTCCCAGTAGAACGGCAGTAATTTCAGAACAGTAAAGTTTCATATGGTTTCTAGTAACGTCTGTGAACACACTAATTAAAGAAGCTTACTTTTGGAAAAACAGGAGCTTCAATAAATTACGAAGCAAAAAAGGTTTGATGTAAAGGTTAGATAATCCTGCACAGCATGATGAAGCCTGGACCTGTCTTTACTTTTATTCCTATGACAAGGAAAGCTGAATGATGGTGAAGTCTTGAAAGGCATGCAGCTCATAAAAAGAAATCAGCAGGAAATCTGAAAAAGGAAGGATGGTGCTTTGTTGGAAATAATTTTTCATCCTGAGTACAATTAGGCTCCATGGACAAGTAGGCTATTACATCCTGTCACTAAATATCACAACCCAGAGGCCCCTAATGAACTGATTAGCATTCTTGTTTCTTTAGGAAGTCAGATAGATGCACAGTTGATGCACTTTTATTGACCAAGTCTATAATTATGAATGTTTCCTTTATACATTAAATTGTGCTGGTTTGTCAGTCATCTTATGTATACTAGCTGAAAAGAAATGATAGTCATTATTGAAGTTCATTCGTTTTCTTTAATTAGGACAGTCAAAGAATATTGAAATTATATTGATTTAGACTATTAAATCCATTCAATGTAATGTTCAATAAAAATCACAGTGAACAAAATACACTTGGATGTTCAAAGTGAAAATTTAGTGCCTTTATGGAGAGTGCTTAAATTACATATTGAAAGTTTAATTAAGTAGTTTAGTCTACATCTTCTATATCAGTCCAGCTCACATCTCATGATTTTCTAAGTAGCAGCTGAGAAACTCGACAAGTTGTAGCCTACCATTGAGTGCATTTGTGATAGCAATTTTCACAAAAGTTGATGGAACTAATACCTGAGAGACAGTAAGTTGCTTGATGCCTTTCTTCTGGGAATACAATCCTTTCTTTCTGATCAGTTCCCTGTTCCTCTTCCCTGTTGCTTATGCTAATTTATTAAGGGAAGAAGTAGTACTTAGCCAAATCAAAGCCTGATTCAAGTGAGGAAGAAGAAAACCATTTCAATTGCAAAGCAGAAACTACACACTGCCTGTAAACTGCTGCTTATCCAATCAGCCACATAGTTTGAACTGTACAGTGTCAACAAACCAAAACCTGTAAGATATCCTGGCATCCTAGGGGCTTTGAAAGATTACAGGATCTGGTTAGGTGAAAAAGGATAGCATGTTGCTCTTTGGGATGTTGACTGTGTGGACAGGTAATGAGAGAGAGGGTTTTGGCAAACAATTTAAATTTAACTTAAAGTGTATAATTCCTGTGTGTGTGTATGTATATATATGTATGTGTGTGTATGTGTGTGTATATATATATATATATATAAAGGAATATATGGCTTTATATATATATATATATATGTCAATTTGTTTTAGTATTATGTTTAGCATAGAGATAAAAAGGATTGAGTAAGTCAAGGAAAAGGTATTATTTGACAAATAATCTTCATAAGGTACTAATTTAAAAATCTAAACATTTGTATTTGCGGTAGAGTGGATGCAGGACTTTGAGACTTTTCAGGATGTCCTGAATTAAGAAACATCCTGTCAGTAACCTGACTTGTTCTATGAGTTTAGTGTTGGATGAATTCTACAGTTCATTGAAGGTAAGAATCATCCTTCTTTTTAACTACCTTTCACAAAAGCCTGGAGACAAGAAAGCTCAAGGATATTACCTATGTATATAAATATCTGATGGGAAGAAGTCAAGATGACAGAGGCAGAATATTTTCAGTGGTGTCCAGTGAGAGAACAAGAAGCAATGGACATAAAAGAAAATTCAGAAAATTTTTTAAACAGAAGTGGGAGGAAAATTTTACTCTAAGGGTGATTGAACACTGGGACTCGTCCAGATAAGTTGGATAAGATCTTAAACAGCCTGTTCTAATTCATCCTGCTTTTTGAGCAGAAGAGGTTGGACTAGATGATATCCAGAGGTATCTTCAGCTTCAACCATTCTGTCCTGTAAAGAGCTTTGTGTGCATTTCTTGAACTATTATAATCAGATAAGGAATTTTACTGTTGAACCTTGCTATCTATATTAATTGAAGTCTCTGTGCCATGTATTTTTCAGATAATTGCATATATTTTTCCCAAGAACTTCATGTGGGAAATTCTAACTGGAACCTTCAAATTCACACCCTTTGGTTTTTTAAAAAAGTTGAAATTCCGGGAAGTGACCTCAAAGTCTACTTACACCAACCTTTGAAAAGTTTACTTTGTTTTTTATAGAGACTATTGCTGGCCTGGGTAGTGGCAGTCTCAGTTCCATTTTGAAATTCTGATAAAATATAGGCAGCACCTGTTAATCTTTTGTTCATATGCAGAATCATATTCCTTGTTGGATTTTCTACACCTAATGCATAGGTTAGTTTGTGAAAAAATCACATGTAGCACATATGGGGTCTTATGAGGAAATGTTTGGCATGCTTAACATTCATTATCTGCTGTAGAGTAACAGCTGCTTTTACATGTCTTGATGCCATACACTATATTAGTATTTTCCATAGTACAATATATTAAAATCAGTATAAACTTAAGACAGGCAATCCACCATGAGAAGAGCTGCCATGAATATGCAAGAACAAACATACAGCAGTTTGAAATTTTGCCACATATATTACTCATTTCATCCCTTCATTGTTTTCCTGTTCTATTAATGAGCAGAATGATGATCTGTAGTCCCATGAGTGAAAAAAGGCAGTCCATGAAGTGAAGCCACTTCAGAAAGTTAACAAATAACTAACTTTTTGATTTCCTTTTCCTCCCACCTGTGTTGCAGCTCTGCTGTACTTCTGTCTTCATTCATGCAAAGCCAATGAATTGTGTAGCTGATAATGCATATATATCAACCTGTTCATAATAATTACAGTTGGGATTGCTGTGCTCAGTAGTATTCCCTGTTGTCTCCAGTTTAGCTAGTGCTGGCTAACAAAAGCTGTATTTAAGGAAAAAAAGGAAGAGGACTTATTAAAAATACCTAAATTGAAGCATAGTCTCTGTAGAATGCCAAGAGCTTAGGGTATCCCGTAACACACCAAATGGAAAATAAAAATCTCAGAATTCATTTTGTCAGGGGTTGAAATACTGCACAGTAGCACATCTTTCTCAAATACTGTATTTTGAGTTTAAAGTTGTGCATCACATATTCAAGGGGAGTCAGTTCTAATAATTTAATCTAAGCGCTTTATGTGGACTCTAGTGGAAGGTGTCCCTGTCCATGGGAGGGGGTTGGAAGTAGATGATCCTTAAGGGTCCCTTCCAACCCAAACCATTCTGTGGCTCTGTTAGCACAGCTGTTACTTTAGTCACAAAAATTTCTTCTCAAAGTTTCCTTGTTAGCGTATAGTGACATATCATTCATTTATAACATGAAGTCATGCCTTTTATTGATAATTTTAACTTTTTTTTGGTATGATTTTTTACCTTCCTAGAAGATTAAAGAAACATACTGGCCTGCTTGATGTATGGCATCTATACCTACTGACAGCAAAACAAAATTGATATTTATCAGACTGCTCTGGCCCTTACAGACCAAGCTAGTAGCCATCATAGTGACTAATTTGAATATTGTGCCTGAGAACAATATCACATGATTTTCTGGCATAGATTCTAAATCATGAGAAGAGAACTATTAGCTGTACACTTTATAGACACGGAATCACAGAATGGTTTCACTTGGAAGGGTTCTTAAAGATCACCCAGTTCCAACCCCCTGCCATAGGCAGGGACACCTCCAACCTCCAGGGATGGGGCATCCACAGCTTCTCTGGGCAACCCGTTCCAGTGCCTCACCACCATCTGAGTAAAGAATTTCTTCCTATGTCTTATCTAAATCTACCCTCTTTTAGTTTAAAACCATCGCTCCTTGTTCTTTCACTAATTTCATGGTAAGAAGTCCCTCTCCAGCTTTCTTGTAGCTCCCCTTTAGGTACTAGAAGGCTGCAATGAGGTCTCCCTGGAGCCTTCTCTTCTCCAGGCCGAGCAACCCCAACTCTCTCAGTGTGTCTGCAAAGAAGAGGTGTTCTAGCCTTATGATCATCTTCATGGCCCTTCTCTGGACCTCTTTGTTGGCATGCATCACTCCTGAGCTTGGAGGAGGTGATCCTTGAATATTAACCAGCTTCCTTTGGACCCTCCTCCCTCCAGGGATTTGTCCTGTGGTACTCCATGAAGCAGATCCCTGAAGAGGCCAAAGTCTGCTCTCCCAAAGTCCAGAGTAGCAAGCTTGCTGTGCTCCTTCCTGGCTGCCCTCGGTATGCTAAACTGCACCATTTCATGGTCACCCATTTCATGATCAATCATGTTAAGGCTGCCCTTTAGCTTCACATTCCCCACTAGCCCTTCCTTGTTGGTGAGAATGAGGTCCAGCACAGCACCTCTCCTCATTGGCCCCTCTATCACTTAGAGAAGGAAGTTATCATCAGTGCATTCCAGGAACCTGCTGGATTGCCTGTGCCTTGCTTTACTGTCCCTGCAACAGATATTGGGGTGGTTGAAGATCCCCATGAGGATCAGGGCCTGTGAATGTGAGGCTGCTTCTATTTATCTATAGAGGACCTCATCAGCTTGTTCTTCCTGATCAGGTGGCCTGTAACAGACCCCACTATAATGTCACCTGTCACCTGTCCCTTAATCCTGACCCATTGGCTCTCTGTCAGCTCCAAATCCATCCCCAGGCAGAGCTCCATGCACTCCAGATGCTCATTGACAATAAGAGGGTAATATCCCCTCCTCACCTCCCCTGCCTGTCCTTCCTGAAGAGCCTGTATCCTTCCATACTAACACTCCAGTCATGGGAGCCATCCCACCACGTCTCCATAATGCCAATGGGGTCACAGCCCTGCAGGCCTGCACACATCTCTAACTCCTCTTGTGTATTCCCCGTACTACATGTGTTAGCATAGAGATGTTTAAGCTGGGCTTACGCATACACCATAAATTCTCTTTTACAATAATTGATAGGGGCAATGGGAGAAAAAGGTAAAATTGTCATTTCTTGTCTTATACATGCTTCCCTGCAGCTTGAAAATAAGGGAACATACATATTTATTTAGCTGACATTCCATTAAACACTTTATGAAATTGTCCTACATAAGGAAATACCTACACACACTATTTCTTCTTTGAGTTTCTACTTTGTCAACTATATAATCACGTCTTGAATAAATGTGTTTGTTTTTTATTTGATTTCATTTATGTTATGCAGTATTTTGGTGCTTTTTATAAATTGCTTATCTCTTGTAGAAATAGTTCTGTTGTTTTCCACCTAATTTAATTAAATTGTATTGACATTGCAAATAGTCTTGGAAAGCATAAATACCTGCTATACCTAAACACCAGAAATAAAAATGGATGCATTGCTGTTGCTACATTTTAGAAAGCTGTTAGGATGAGGTTTTTATCTTTCATGTTTTTATTTTATTTTATATTTTATATTATTGTTTATTAAAATTTCTGGTTTTACTCTATTTTAAGTAAGGATTAGTGTTTCTTGATATGATAAAATATTCAGGTTAGTTATTGATACCTACCTAAATACCGTCTTGCTTTTATGTATGAGGCAAAATGGCATATGTTTCAGTGAAGTTAGATACTAGTTCTAATCAAATTAAATAATTTCTTTATTTTAACATGAGTATATTTTAAAAATATGTTCTGAGGCTCTAATTTACCTAAACCAAAATTATGTGTTTGACCTTACAAAAAATCGTACATTTGTTTTTAAATGAAACTTCAGATTAGTTTCTGGAGGACTAGGGAAAGAGAGAGAAAGAGAATTCACTTGAGTAGCTTCTTCCAACAGGTTTGGAAACTATATTTTTAGATTCATCTAAGGTAGAATTATTATTATTTGTATTATTATTTGGTTGGTTTGGAAGATTTTTTGGAGGGTAAATGTAATCATGTTGTTACGTAGTTATATACCTAAACCTTTACGTTAAGCGAGAAAAAAAAACGTGCTTGAATTTAGACTAGTCCCATACATTTCATATTAAATTACCTGCTAGCAGGATAATCGTTAAATAAAAAGTGGCAGAGAAAAATTGATGAAAACACCCTAATTTATTTAGAGCGCTAATGTAAGCAGAAAATACTAGGAGGTGTATATGACATGGAAGGAATTATCTTGACACTTTATTTAATGCAAATGAAAAATGTATATGAAACACAGATCTATGTTAAGTTAAAAACTGTGGATTTGACTGGATTTACTGAGAATTCTTGCAGCCTTAACAGCAGCGTACAGCTTTCTAGTTCATGCCAAAGAAGATTTTCAGAAACTCTCACGGATGCATGAGAACATGGAAAAGTTGTATCAGAACGTGATGAGATATTATGCCATTGATCTGAAGAAAGTTTCTGTGGAGGAGTTCTTAACTGACTTAAACAACTTCAGGACGATGTTCATGGTACAGTCTGTTTATTTAATCCCTAAAATTTCTTAGAAATTATTTTTGTACAAACATTATTGAACAAACTAAAAATAGTTTTCTTTCTCTTTGATAGCATCTGATGCTTGTAAAAGAAATTTTACTTTGCGCATCCTAAACTCCTACAAAGTTAGGAGAAGGAGATTTTGAATTATAATTTGTGGATTGTTTCTTTTTGATAGAAATGGAAATTCTTAATAGCAATTAATGTAATTTAATACAGAACCTCGTACATGTAGACGTACATCCAGACGGGGGAAAATCTGGAAGTCCATCTTTCTTAAATACATCTGTGTTTTCTTTTTAAAGGATGCTTGTTATTTATTTAAAAATAAACCTTTTAAAAGAGATTCTGTGCATGCTTCTCCCATATGAAATCCACATCCAAGACTTTATTTATCTTTTTTCTGCCTACAGCACTTGATCAATGTTAAGGTTTACAAATGAAGAAGGGTCACTTTTCTCAGGTGACAAGTGATAGGATGCAAGGAGATGGCCTCAAGTTGTGCCGGGGAGATTTAGATTGGATAATAGGAAGAATTTCTTCATGGACAGGGTGGTCAAGCGTAGGAACAGGCTTCCCAGGGAAGTGGTGGAGTCACCTTCCCTGGAGGTATTTAAGAGATGTGTAGATGTGGCACTGAGGAACAAGGTTTAGCAATGAAACCTGGTAGGTTAAGTTGATGGTTGGACTTGATGATCTTAAGGGTCTTTTCCAACCTAAATTATTCTATGATTCTGTGCGCCTGATTTTTCAAATACGGACATTGATTATATTTTCCTAACTTGCTCAGTTCCTAATTTGAAACACGGGAGTCCGATTTCAAAAATGCTAAATGTTATGAAATTGTTGTGTAAATTTAATTTGTAATGTTTAAGCCACAACTCCCATTTAAATGCTGTGGAATAAGAATGCTAAATGCTCAGGTTCATCTTGAATTGGAGACACAAAATAATGGTTGTGCTCTATTTCTCTGTATCTCTATTTTCCCATACTTTTCTGTGTCTGTAAAACTAGCACCGATACTGACCTCCTACTTCAGTGTTATAAAGATAGATTCATTAATGCTTTGAAACAGTTAGATATTATTGATGAGCATGATAGGAGAAACCTTGAGGAAAATTAATAATTCTGTCTTGCAGAGCACAGTTTGAAGGCTATATGAAAAGGGTGTGTAGATAAGGCATGAAACCACTTATCATTCAATGACACTAAACAAAATATTGAGTAGCTGCTCAGGTTTGAGTCTTTTTCGAAAAGGTTTTTGAGATGCCTAGCGTGAGACACCTGAGGTTTGAGTTTCAGAATTGTTTAGCATTGGTTTTGATTACTGACAGAAATGGAAGGTGTTTGGCATCTTGGAAACTTAGCTCAAAAGATGTTTAAACTTAAAGTCCAAAACAAAAAGACTACTTAAGTCACTGGTATGTATGGGAAGATGAAGTTATGTCATTCTTGTTGTCAAGCGAAGTTGACAATTTAAATACAATTTCATCTACTTAGGATGCTTTTTGAGTTTTCAGTTCATGAAAATGTTTAAATCTGGAGACATAGATTTCAGGTTCATAGCCAACATGTTGGAGTGTACTTCACAAAAGCTAACATTTATACTCTGTGACCACCAAATCTAGAGCACATTGAGCTGTCCAGAAACAAAAAACGGGTGAATAATTTAGGAAGATTTCAGCGCATGTGTATACCAGCAATGTAGCACTGATGTAAGCCACAGTAATTCACCGAGAATTTACCAGTGTATGGGGATGCCATTAAAATCACAAAAAGGTTATCTTAAAAATGCTTTTTTAAAAATTATTGCATTTGGTACTTTTTTTTTCTTAGTGTCTGAATATGCAAAATAATTAAAGTCTCTGAAACTCAGTTCTATTATGGCATTATTAGAACATTTGGAGTGCTTATTCATGATTCAAAATAAACAACATTGTATGGCTATTAACCAGAAAACAATAACTTATAAACCCACTGAAATAATGCATATGTAGATAAGAAAAATACACTGCTAAGTCACAGAAGCAATTTTGTGTTTGTTTGTTTTCTTTTGTTGTGTTTTTTTTTGGTGTAGGAGCAGCATGAGTAAGAATAAATGTTGAAACTGTTTTAGAACTACAAGTAAAACAGGTTGTTTAGATATTTTGACTTCTTTCTGCATTAATGTGTATTCTTAAACTGAATTTGTAATCCCTATTTGGGGCTAATTAGTATGCTTCTAACGTCTTTGTTCTGAATTTGCTTACTTTTCTGAATAAAATGTGCTATATGTGGAATACAAAATATTTGGCTATAAATTAAGGTTAGTTGGATGTGATTTTTAAGCTGTGTTTTTGTTTTTAAGATTCAACTTTCTTTTTGGTAAGACTTCAGTTTTAATGGAACCCTTTTTATTTTTTCCACAGCAAGCAGTAAAGGATAATATGAGAAGGAGAGAAGCAGAAGAAAAACAGAGGCGTGCTAAAATAGCTAAGGAGAAAGCAGAAAAAGAAAAACAAGAGAGGCAACAAAAGAAAAAGCGTTTGTTAGAAATGAAAACAGGTGAGGAATGTAGAAAACAACTCATTTTAGCCAGCATTTTACTGGAAGCAAGACTGCTATTTATTAAATCTAAATGTGCTATGGAGAAAAGACAGAATAAATCATTGCTTTTCAATGGTTAAAGTTTATGTCAAAGAGATTCTTACATTTTGGTTTGTTAACAAGCTTCTCTAGCTTATCTGATTTCCTCAAGGTATTTTAGAACTCATAATGTTGCTTAATATTTTTCCATTAGAACATATTGAATCTTGTGCGACCAAGTATAAATTCAGTTATGCTGAGAATCTCTTATGTTACCTGAGAACAGACACTCTCCAAAGCATAAAGTCATTTTATTTCTTTTAACCAGGGTTACATATTCATTTTTGTTCTTATATGAGAATAAGCCCTTCCTGAAGTACTATGGATTCTTCTTTGAGTATGTCAATTGTTATTTCAACAGGTCCCTGTTGAAACACCTTCAAAGAAACCTCTGTCATACATTTTTAAAGTTATTCATTTATGCTGTGTTGTTTTTGTACCAAGAGACCACAGACACTGTGAATTCTCTGTTACTAAAGAAGATGTCTGATGAGTCTCTATACTGCTATATTTTACCTTAGACTGAGTTTCTAGAATCATTCAGAATGGTATATGACTTTGTAAATTATCATGAGATACTTTCATATATATATATATATATTTTTTTTTTCTGAACAGATCTTGTTAACAGTTTCCCACTCAAACCCTGGTTGGCACCTTTGGCATAAATGATTATCTGTCTCTTTCACGTTTCACTAATATCTAGGGTAGATGTGTGGCTTGAGGTGTGAGACTAAAGCTTTATGTTAAGATGGAAACCAAGAGGCTGTCCTCTGAACACAGAAGTTTTCTTTAGAAGTAAAATCAAGACCAGTCAGGAAACTTTCAGTGACAATCTTTGTAAAGCTCACAGAAGATAGTCCAGAAGACTAGAAAAAGGGTAAAACTGATGTCCGTATTCATGTGCAGTTGGAAGTGGTTAGATACTCATCTATCACACATGCTGTATGAACGACTGGTACTGCTTCGGATGTATAATTGATAGTCCTTTTGGGTAAACTAAGGTTCCTCCCCAGTCCTGTTTTTCCTATTTTTCTGCTTCTGTAAAACAGATGCTAATGTTACAGACTTCTGAGCCATATGCCCTCGTGTATATATATACACACACATATATATATATATATGCACACACATATATATACATACATATACTTACATATACATATATATACATATATACATATATATATATATATATATGCATGTATACACACACACACACACACACACACATATATATATCCCTATGGTAGCTAAACCTACTGCTTCAACTAATGTGGCTTTGAACTATCTATTTATCATCCACAAATCAGCTAAGACATTGAGTAAATAGCTGCTTTGTCTGTTAGTAGTTTTTGTTGTTCTTGTTGTTTGGTTTTGTTTTTATTGGAGCATATAAACATACAGAAAGAGATTTCTTGGCCTTGTTAGCAACCACTTAAGGTCCCTCCACTAAACAGCAGAAGATATAAAAGATGATATTAAGGTCACCTGAAACTATAAGTGTATTTGATCTGATAGTCACTAAATTGGCCGTTGCTGTGTTGTTGTTCTGCAGAGTTCTTTGTAAGGTTTCTTGTGCTTTTTACATTGAATTGTTAATTTAGAAGTCTATTAGAAAATCCAAATTCTTGGAGTGGAAAGCACTTTTGGTACATATATTTGTCAGCTAATACAGCAACAATGTGCAAAGTGGGAGCTTGGAGGGGGGAGGTTGTATTTTTGTTTTTACTTTGGTATTCTTATTACAACCATGCTTACTAAGAAAAGTAGCATAGGCTTTCAAAAAAAGATTACTACTTTTTCTTCTCTTTTCCTAGCTATAGATAGTTTGTTGAAAGACTAAGTCTTCTCTGTAAATCATTCACAAAATCTTTACATGTGACCTGCTAGCAAACCTATAACCAGGTTCTCCCCCTGTCAAAACACTCAAACATTCTCATCTGGAAGGTGACATGACAATGTTGAGTAACTTATTTTTTGCTTCATATTGTCTCTTTACAGTGATTCTAGATCAGATATTGGATTTGTAGGTACATTGTTTCAAATATTGTGCAAATGAAGCCAATCAAAACTTCTTAATGTCACCCTTTCAGAAAATATTTTCTTGGATATAAATAGATGCATAAAGAAAAAAAAATATGTATATATATATATACATGATATGTATAATATACGTAATAAAACATACTATATATATACTGTGTACACACTATATATAATTTATACTTTATATATATAATTTATTTATATATATTTATATATATATAAATATATTTATAATATATAATTTATAATTTATTTTATAATATATAAATTTATAATAATTTTATAATATATAAATTTATTTATTTATAATATATAATATAATTATATATATAATTTATTGCACAATATATTCTATAGAGGATAGTCTGTATGATGTATTGACCAATTCTTCAAGGTATCTTTTTCATTTAATGGATCACAGTATACTCTGCATCTCCACTCTTTATTTTTCAATAACATTACTTTTTAACTGAAAATGACAGAAAGGTTAGGGGTACCTGTGTATCATTTAGTTATATGCCAGTTCTGACTTTCTTAACTCTTTCTGTTAAAATTAAAAATAATAATAATTAGTCTGACAATCATTAATGGCTCTGGTTATGCTAATAACTTAGACATTATTTTTCATTATCACTATAAATAAGTTATTACTATCAATCACTATCAATACATATTCAAGCAGTCAGTCCTTCACATTTGTGCCCTAAAATTTATTAAGTATAAAAATTTTATTTAAGTATAAAAACCCATGGATTTGATTTTGTATAGATAGTAATGATGGCTACTGTTGATAGTTGACAAATTACATGACCAAACTCAAGACCTCTTTAGCAAGGGAAGCTAGAATTGAAGTGGGTATATTTTTCTTCTCTTCTATCTTCTCTTCTCTTCCCCCCCAAATTCCAGTTTGAGATCTTAGCCTCTAATAGGATCACTTAGTTTCTAGACAGTTCCCAATCCTTGTTCTCATATCCCTAGATTACATGATGTAAAATCCTTCAGGTGTTATTACTCTCCCCCGCCACAGTACTACCTTCATCTGGATTTTTTTCCTTGCTTTGCTGCTTCTTTTCTCACATGTCAGAGCAGTCTTTCCCCAGATTGAGGTTATGTTTTTTCCAATGACCATTAATTAGTGACTTGTTTACAGTTCTGGAGCTCCTGCTTTCAAATTGTGCCCATAACTTTCAAGGTCTGCACTGCTATCCAATGCTTAAACTGGATTTATATCACCATCCTAACCTTGCTCTGTTAACCACTGGTCTTGTTTACAACACAGGCATTTAACCTGTTCTAGATTCTCCTTTGTTCCTGAAGTCCCTTCCTTTGGATTTCTTCAGCTTTCATCTGCTTTTAAAAGTAATTTGAAGGGTAGGGTTTTGTTGTCAATGGTGTTACCTTCATGAGGTGATTAATATCTTGTATAAGTAACCATAAAAAAATAGGTGTTTGGGGGATATTTCTGACTTTTTTGCATTCAGGAAAGAAAAAAAAAAGATTTTAGAGAGAGAGAGAAATATGAATTTTATCTACCTTATGTTAGTTGAGTCAGTAAGTTGCATATAGCACACTATATGTATGACACCAGGTTCGTCTAGCACTACATAGATCATATTAACCCAAAAGGAAGATGATCCCAAATTTAAGGTTACTTTTAATTTTTATCTTCAGGAAAATAATATTATTTCCCTTCTGAGTGAATACAATAATTTCACCAGTAGTAATTGACACTTAATGCAAACATGGGAACTGAGGTGGTCCGAAAATATGCTAGCCTTCTCATGAACTCTAATCATCTTCCTTAGCCTTTTTTTTTGCCTTTGATATATGTGTGACAACTTAGGCATCTAGATGATAGCTTATATGCTGTCATCCATACCTCTGCATCAAACTGCCTTTGAAATACTGTTACACCAAGTTCAGCGCTGATATGGTCATTTTCTAAAATTACTTAAATACAGATAGTGTCTGATAAGCTTTCATAAAGATTTCATAAAGTTTTTTATATTTCAATTATAAATATTTATACTAATATATTCTAAATAGTAAAATACATCCAGTATTTTATGAATATGCTGAAAAAGAAAGGTAGGCTTTATAATATATATTTGAACCGCTGCTAATAAGACCATAACTTTTTGCTATTTATGTGGAATTGCTTGACTTATTCTCTTAAAAATATATTTTTTTTGAGACTTGAAGCTTAACCTAATGTCAGATCCAAATCTGTGTAAATTATAGTTGATTAAAATTCTGCATCTCTACTTTACATTTTAGATAGCGATGCTTATGTGGCCTAATTATCACAGCTTAAATGGTTCACTGTTATAAGAGGCTAAGTCTGAAGTTCACATAATACAAATGAGTTCCAGATTTTCCTCTCAGCTCCATCCTAACTTGAAAAGTATATGCAATCCAGTAAAAATTTTGAACATTCAAGCAATGATGATATTTGATATTTTGAAATTTATGGTAATAAAATCTGCCCTCTAAATACTGCCTGGGATACCAAGTGGTATTCATCATGAGATGCTTTGTCAATAACATTGCTTTACTTCCTTTTGTGAAGCCAGTTCAAACTATCCCATAGGTATCGTTCCAAAGGTAAATAACCAGTGAAAGGGGGATCTTTATGTAAATGCCACTTGTCTGCATACCATTAAAATTCAGATACATACTTTCTTGTGCTGTTCAGATTCTCAGTAGAAAGCATACCAATCAATTATTTTGATCTTATCACAGTGTAAAGAATCCTATAACTGTGATAACACAAGCTAAATTTATTGTAGTGTAATTGAGAACTCCATCATTGTGGCATCCTCATTGTGTCTTACTTTGAATACTATTTAAGTTACAAGCCACTCTAATCAGTGATTATTTACAAAGGATGCCCTTTCCTATGCAAAAGTAATGAAGTGATGCCAAAATGATCTTAACATTCTAGATTGGAAATCTGATGCTTAGTTTGTTTTCAGTGTTGTTACTCAGTTTCACTTCTATCACAGCTAACTGGTTTTAAATCCATGTTTCAGTTATTTAGATAGTTATACTTAATCTGCAGCCAATTTTGCATCATTTGTTTTTGCAGAGCTTTTATATTGTTTATTTGTTTGAGGAAAAAAGAAGTCCACTTTTCACAGACTTGAGAGGAGTGCTTTAGGTTTTGATTCTTCAAACATTTACTTTATTACTCTCTGCTAACTAATGAAAACATTCATATTTCACAACTTATGTACTGTTTGGAAAACAAAAAGGCACCATGGACAGCACTGACAGTATAAACAACGAAAACAGTAAATGTAATTAAGTAATTAAAATTCTGATTCCATCAGATAAAACGCTTACTTTTGAAATAAAACAACTGAACTACCTATATTAATAGGTACCCCCAAAGGCCCTATTTCCCCTCTGAAGATCAAGTTCAGAAGGCTTCAATTTTATTAATTTTATCTCATTGAGAAAGGAGAATCAATAGTTCTTAATAGTATTCCTTCCCTCGAAGGGGAGTGATGGACTGAAAATGTTGCAGATTATAAAGATCTGCTTCAGTTCCGTAACAACTAAAACATCATCAGTGTTTTTTAATGTGTTTGTAATCTGTTTGTTTTTTTTAAAAAAATATGTTTGTGGGGCTGTTTTCCCCCAAACCACAAGTTCTGAACAACAGTAGGATTATTGCTGGATTTTATAGGTTTACGTAGGTATGTCTTTTGCAATGAAATTTACTGTGAAGTAGGCAAAAGATGTTATAATGCTATGTATGAAGAAATCCTGAGGGTATATTAGTATCTAACAAGTATTTTGTGTAAGGGCTTTCCAGGGAGTTCCCCCTTTCAGAATTTCATGTGCTACCTTCATCTCAATTTCTCCCTAGTGATGATAACTCTTTCTAGTTGTCCCCTGACTGTCTTCACAGGTTCTCAGATGGATCCTCTTCACCAAAAGAATTCCTGAGGTAACATTTTTGCTATTGAGATTTATTCTCCAGGACCACAGTAGCCGTGAAGACAGAGCAGGATAAATATGTTCCGTAACTAAGAACCACAACTTTTTCTCTTAAGTTAAATAACAATGAGTAGAAACAGCTGTGGGACTATATATAGTTGTATAGTCAGCATTTACTAATACTAATAGTTTGTGGATGGACAGTTAACAGTAAGCTCATGACAAGCTTGGATAGTTAGATCTAATTTTGTTTTATACCTCTTAAAAAAAAAAAAAAAAAAAAAGGAAAGAAATTCCATGCATGAGGAATGCATGGAATAGTTGTGACAGAAATTGACCAGAAGTCCACAGGAAAGGAGATGTGACTTGATAATGGAGCTTGGTTTTTAGCTGCGATTGTATTCTGGCAGTAGAACACAAATCTGGGTAAATTATTGAGAGTAAATGTTCCCTCAAGAATATTTGTCAAATTTGTATTTGAAACTGATACAGAGAATTATAAAAATACAGGCATGTTCTGCTGAAGAAAAAATAGTCTGAAAAACAATGTGTGATACATCTGCAGAGGCCGCATTAAAAGCTGAGATACAGCAAAACCCCATCAGGTCTCACACTGTAGGATGTTCAGGGAATTAGATGTCTGTAGTGCAAAAAAAAAGTAGAACTGATCTGAGTGTATATTAATTAAAAAACAACAACTAATAGTCACAAGACATATTCTAACAAGATCTCAAAGGTGCTAAATCTTCTGAAGCATGGAGGTGTAGATCATGCACTTGTTGGTAACCCAAGGGCACAGAATGCAGCAGTAACTGTTCATTTGTACGAAGTATTAGTACTAAGCTCCAAAAGAAGAAAAAGTTTAGCAGAAGCAATTATTCTTTCTGAAAATTTTACTTAGAAGTGCAACCTATGGAGATAGGTGCTGAAAGGCGACTAATTTGGGAAACTGAGGTTTATATAAAGCCCCTGGGGAGAAAAAAAAAAAAAAGCAATATTTGAGAGAGAGAAAAATAGTCAAAATGAACAGAGCTCTTGGAACAAAAAATGTACAGACATTATTTACCCTTATTCTCATAATATTTGCCATTTATATTGTAGCAGTAAAATTTCTAAACAAATACATAAAAAATGCTTGAAAGTTAAAATGACATACCATTAAAAACAATGGCAATCTCTGGAGCCATCTTTGGGATTAAGACTAACATTTAGTAGAAATGCAGATATTAGGTTTTGGATTAAGCTGGCATTTCCTACTCCAATATAGGAGACTCCATAAGAGGGACACATTAGAGTCCTCTTTAAACTCATGCTTGCACTACATGTAAGTGCTTTTTGTTCTTTCTTTCTTCCTTTTTTTTCTTCTTCCCCTTTGAATCATCAGAAGTTTCTTCTCTCCAGTGGCAAAGTTGGGGAGGAATCAATATACTTATGAAGGCACTGGAGCCTATGCTTTATTTTTCATTTCCTTAGTCTAGGGCTGTAAAAAAGCCAAGAACCTCTTCTGCCATTGTCAGAAAGCTTGCAGAAGAGAAGGTCATGTCTCTGACTCTTCCTTCAAACTGAGTCTGTTGCTGCTTCTGTTTCTATGCAGTTCATTGTGACACTTATCTTCACTCAGCAATACCTCAGTGGTTCTACAGAAGTACAATTTTGTTGCTGCATACCAAAATATTTGTTTTCTGAAGCCTGCTGCCAGAAGTTACTATTAAATGCAAGTACAAATTCTGAGTCATAAACTGCTGGAGACCAAGACAGCATTCTGTGAAGTCATTGCATATTTATCTTGTCCTCTTTATAGATGTTATATGTATATGTATAGCTAGATGCTATATATATATATATATATATATATATATATATATATATATATTCTTTGCTGTTGACTACCAACAGACAAATGCAGGACTAGGTGGCCCTTTGATCTGATGCTCCTGGTTATTCTTGTGCATTTATAGCAGCTAAATAGAAAGGCTCTTGCCTACAGAAAGCTGCATGGAAGCTTTCCTGTGCTTAAGCTCAGTTGTGTTACCAGTCTGAATGTTCCCACTCTACAAGTGACAAATTATATAACTTTTAAAGTTCCTTCAGGCCCTCATCTCTGTAGCACAGCTGTCAGTGTGAGTGATCATTGTGTATATTTTCTGATTTATTGGTTGTTTATAAATTTGAATGGAAATAGTAATGTCTTTCCCTGTGCTCAATGAACTCCTTCAAAGGCACACAGTAACAAAGAAACAGATGTTCATACACACCCCCACATATATGAGAATATCTGTAGCTGAATATAATATAAGAAGCTAATTTCACATAAAAATGCAAATAGAGTGGTTCTAACTGCTTTCTAAATGAAATTGTAATTGACAAGTCTCTGCTAATAGATTTTTTTTCCTCACTCCCTGAAACAACATCACTGGAAATACTAGTTCTTGGCTGGTCTGAAAAACAGATTGATTGCATTCTTGCCAGTGTCATTGGAGTTGAAGCTGTGTTGTGTAAAGAAAACAGAGAAGTCATATATCAACAGTAAAAATTTATTGACTGACCTCTTTGTATGTAGCTGATTTTGTTCTGTTATGATGGTCTGTTTAATTAGGAGTAATCAAATAGAAGTATCTAAATCTTAGTATTTTTATGAATTTATCAGTTTTATTTTTTTTCTGTTGAAAAGGCAGAATATCCCTAATAAATAGAAAAGGGGTCATCATTTTTTTTTGTTCTTAATATTTCTAAAAATATAGCACACTAGTAAGAATATTGTGCAATTTTGCATGCTAGAGAACAGGTCTGTATGGAGATAAGCCATTTCATTTTCAGACTTATTTTTTATGTCTTAGGACTTAGTGGAACAGTAAGCTGCTTTTTATTGTAGCCATGTTTAGAGTTTCTGTTGCAGGTGGGCAACCTGTTCTAATGTTTGACTACTATCAATAGAGAAAAAAGATACACAGTTAAATGCAATTTCTTGTATTTCAGTTTGTTCCTATTAGCTACTATCCTGTCTCTGGGCACCTCTCTGATGAGTCTGGCTCAGCCTTCTTTACACCACACCCATGCTCCCATCTTCTCTAGGCTGAACAGTCCCAGATCACAGCATTTCCTCGTAGCAGAGATGCTCCATGCTCCAGGCCCTTATCTTCTTGGCCCTTGACTGAATTTGCTTAATTATGTGCCTCTTTTGTTCTGGGGATCCCAGAGCTGGACCGAACACTCCAGGTTCACCTCACCAGTGCTAGGGAAAGGATCACCTGTCTTGACATGCCGGCAATGTTCTACCTTGGCCATCTTTGCCTCAAAGGCACACTGCTCATTCATGGTCAATATGTTGGCCACCAGAATTCAAAAGACACCTTTGTTTGTTTGTTTGTTTGTTTTTGTTTTTTTCCTAAAATGCTGCTTTCTAACTAGTGGGCCCCTGCCTGCACTGGTATATGCCTCACCAGATGATGCAGGTTTTTCCATTTTCCTTTGCTGAATTTCATTAAGATTCCTTCGTTCCTTCCAATTTCTCAAGGTTCCTCTGAATGGGGACACAGCTATATACTCTGTCAACCTTTCATCTGAATTTCGCACCATATGAAAACTTGCACACCATTTCATTGCTCTGGAATTCTGTTAATTCTTCTGTAAGTCCAAGTTCCTTCAGGAAATCTTTTTGTGGATATCTCTCAGAAGAGCTTGCTGTGGCAAACTCCGCATTGGATCTAGAATCAATACCATTGATTCTGGACAACCTCAGTGGAAAGGAGATTTACAGTTGCTATCTTTTGTTGTCACAGAAAAAAGAATGTAACCTGCATAATCATGATGCACATGATTTTATATACTTGTCAAAAAGTTCAAGATTAAGATGATTTCACTCTTGGTCCCATTATTTAAATGGAAATTTGGGATCCAAATGAGATGCAGAAATAGGCATCATACATCACATCATTAAGTATTTATTTTAATCACTTGTACAGAACCACTTCTAAAACCACATTTTACCTTTTGGTTTTCTATGGTCTGATTTGTCTTATGGGAGTTAAAATGATGGTATTACCAACCTTTATTTCAACAAATGATCTTTAAGGGTTTGTGAAGGATGAAATCCTTTTGCATTTCGCTTGTTGTGAACTCTTTGGAACTTGGGTCAAACTTTCATTCATAGGCTCAGAGTCAAAATCTATTTGTGTCCAATAAAAGCACTATATGACAATTAAATGATGAGACAATTTTAGCAAGAGCAAACAAGACAGAATAAAACCCAATCTCTGCAGCAAGAAGGTTTAGCAAGAAGGAGTAGGTGCATTAATCATTAGGTGAACTCGTACTTTATGTTATAATTTCTAGGGCTTTGAAGCACTAGCAAACACTTACTACTTTATGTTGGGCATCAGTAAGAAACATACCTCTTCTGATTCTGGACTAGGCTGTTTCTGTGATTCCAGTGAGGTATATACTCATTTTTCTTGGGAGGCTAGGCTTTTGCCTGAAGTCACCTCTGAGGAAAGGTAAGTGAATACTGATATTCCTGGCAGAAGCTGGATTTAATACTAGTTAAATATAAAGGGAACAGTCATTTCAGCAAGTCCGTCCAAGGCATACTTGGCAGCTATTTCAACTTTGCATCTACACTAGATTATTTTTTTTCTCACTGTAACATTTTCCCCACTGTAACAAGTGTTCAGTTTTGGGCCCCTCAGTAGAAGGACATCGAGGCCTTAGAATGTGTCCAGAGAAGGGCTGTGAAGCTGGTGAAGAGCTTGGAACACAAGTAATGAGGAGTAGCTTAGGGAAGTGGGGTTCTTTAGTCTGGAGAAGAGGAGGCTCAGGGGAGACCTTATTGCTCTCTACAGCTGCCTGAAAGAAAGGTGTGGGGAGCTGGGGATTGGCCTCTTGCAGATAACTAGTGATAGGACTAGAGGGAATGGCCTCAAATTACTCCAGGGGTGGTTTAGGTTGGAAATGAGGAGACATTTCTTAGAAGACGCAGTCAGGCATTGGAACGGGTTGCCCAGGGATGTGGTGGCATCACTGTCCCTGGGGGTGTTCAAGGAAAGGCTGGACGTGGTACTTAGGGATATGGTTTAGTGGGTGATATTAGTGGTGGGGGGATGGTTGGACCAGATTATCTTGAAGGTCTTTTCCAACCTTAATTATTCTATGTTTCTAAGATTCTCACAAGGGTTTATATAAGGGTCAAAGGAACCCCTGTGCTGTGTTATGAATTATTACTCTAGTCTGTGCACCATTACTGAAATACCATCTGATAGCAATATATTCCTTCACTTGCCTATTAATGAAGATTATCTGATTGGTGACATGGCTTTTGCCAGAAAAAGTTGAAGGCCTTAAGGCAAATGCAAGTTGAAGTCTGTACACATTCTGCATTTTCTGGACGAACCTAACTTTCACATCCACCACAATTTCTGTACAAGTTTATGTCTGAATTTCATTGGGGCGAGGAGTGTGAGGTTAGGGGGGTCATGTTGACACACAGTTTGAAACCTTCCCTTCTCTGGACATTGATTTCTTTGTATTTTTATATTGACAATATAAAGTCTCCATAAAGTCTTCTGACCCCTGTTCATGTAAAAGGCTTAGAGGTCTAGAAGTTATATGTCAGTAGTACGAATTTTTCACTGAATCTGTTTGTCCGAGAATCTGAGAATGAAAAGATGGAACCACTTCCACACACCGGAGCTCGCTTCTGAATTGAGGACTTCAATTATCTCCCTCTCATGGATCTGCTTCTCTGCTCCCCAGAGCTTAAATCATCAAACTCTATACCATTGCTCAAGTTTTCCTCTTGTGATATTCGGAAAACAGTCCTTCCATTTTTCACTCGGATGGAAACCTTTAATTAGATGGGCATTGCTTTGTGCTGTTTGCAATCGATCATTATGCAACAAACATATAGTGGAGCACTTAAAAGAGAAAAAAAAATATATTTCATCATATATACTTTGTTAATTTTTTTCCCTAAATCTCTCCCTAATATATCTGACCTTAATTATATCCTTAGCTGAAGAGAAAGACATATTAAGGTGTTGTGGTTTCACACTGACAGACAGTTAAGCTCCACCATGCTGTTTTCTTACTCACCCTCCTCAAAAGAACAGGGGGAGACAATATGATGAAAAAAGACTCATGGATAAGGACGTGGAGATCAGAACACAGAGGTAAAGACAGAGAAATCACTCACCAATTCCTATCACAGGCAAAACAGACTCGGAATAAGAGAGGCTAATTGCTAATAGACTAGGGCAGTGATAACTAAAACCATACTAAAATCCCTTGATCCCCAGGCCCCCTGCTCCTGCGTGGGCTTCTCTCCACGGGCTGCAGCTCCGGCCTGGGGCCTGCTCCTGCGGGGGCTCTCCATGGGCCACAGCCTCCTCCAGGCCACATCCACCTGCTCCACTGGGGGCTCCTCCACCCATGGGGGGGCTGCAGCATGGAGATCTGCTCCATGTGGGACCCATGGGCTGCAGGGGGACAGCCTGCTCCACCAGGGACCTCTCCACAGGCTGCAGGGGAACTGCTGCTGCATGGCTGGAGCACCTCCTGCCCTCCTGCACCGATCTTGAGGGCTGCTGGTCTTGAGGGCTGTTTCCCTCAGCATTTTCTCACTCTCCTCTCCCAGCTGCCGTTGTGTAGCAGTTTTTTTCCCTTTCTGAAATCAGCTCTCACAGAGGCATAACCAGTGTTTCTCACTAGCTCGGCTCTGGCCAGCAGCAGATCCCTTTTGGAAATGTCTGGAGCTGGCTCTGATCTGACACCGGACTCTGGGCTCTGCTGGGTTCTTCTCGCAGAGGCCACCCTTGTAGCTGCCCGCCCCACTACCAAAACCTTGCTGTGTGATTCCAATACATAAGGTCTGGTTTTAATGTATATGTTTATCCAAATCGTAGAGTTTTAATTTCAAATGAGGCTTAGTATTCAGAAGTTGACGTCAGGAGCTTATCCCTTTAGTTACTTACCGTATAAAAGCTGTATTTAATTGCAATGCCTCAAAATTATATCCTGGGGGAAACTGATAGTCTAAGTTGCTGTAGATGAGTGTTCTAAGTGTGCAGTCTGAATAGGTAGTGTCAATAAAAAACATGATTTTTTTTTTCTTCTGAAGATTTGTTTTGTTTTGTTTATTTTGAGTGACTGAATAAAGCTTTGATTCCTTGAAAGAGGAAATAGACATATTATGAGATGTTTTTCTCTTGCTAAAGTGACCTTCTGGAGCACTAGCATCGAGTATGATGTTTTAGTTTACATTGGGCAGTTGCAGGGAAACTGTAAAAAATAAACATTTTTAATCCACAGTAATCTTGTTGCACCACTCTTACTTAGAAACAGTGCTGCTAATGATATTTGTGATTTTTCATGTCATGAACTACTGCTAGTCAAATTAAAAATTACATAAAAATGCTGGGCTCGTTACTGCAGTATCTGTTGCTATCATAAGACATTAAAAGTTGTACTGTCAAGCTTATAATAATGCGCTAAAGGAGAAGCATCTGTAGTATTTTTAACATTTTTAAAAACATAATTATGAAATTAGGCAGTTTATATCTGACTTGGCACTGAAATGTCAAGGGCACAACTTACCAGCTATTACGGTAAGTTTACTTCTGCTTTAGATAGTATTTAAAAGACAGTTGTATGAGTTTTAATTAGGTATGATATTAAAAAGTATTTAAATCTCCTTTTCCATAACTGAAGGAAAAGAGATCATAAAATGTATATTTCTCAAAGGAATTAGTGTGGACTATGCAGCTATCTTCAAGTTGACTGGAATTACTAGTTCTAGAATGTCAAAAGATTGATACACTTGACTAATTAGGAAGCCCCTTGGGACTGGTGACAGCAGTCTGCAGCAGCTTGCGAGAGCTGATTTAAAGGTCCCATAGGAAGTGTTAATATTGAACAATACTTTCCACTCTTACACTATCACAATAGCTGTGTTGTACATTGTTCTCCTAGGGCAATTTAAAAGATTTCTAAAGTACTGCACAGTATACATTCATTTGTTAAAATTTCCATTATATAAACTTGGGCAAGGTTATAGATAGCCAATAACAGTATGGGTATTAACAGCTGCACAACATTATAGAAGGTGTTGAAATCAACTGTTGGTTTAGGCATCAAGAAACAGAATTTGGAGCCTAACTGAAAGTGTAGAAGCTTGAAAAACAGGCTTTCTACATGTTTTGGGTACAGAACATTAACTATAAATATTTCTATTTGCAATTGTTAAAGGTTCTTCAATATAGCTCTGCACAGTGTAAAATTACTAGAGGTGTGGGGTTTTTTTTGTATTTTTTATTCAAGTTTTATATACGCTATTTATTTTTCTGTGAACTGTTTTGCATGTCAATGAAAACATTAGTCTCTAGTTGAATTTCTGACTACAGTATATTTCAGATAAGTGTGAAAAATAGATGGTACACTTCAATGGATGTGTTCCAGCTATGCAACAAAAAGTTGTTTTTGCAGTATTTTTATTCTATTATTTATTTATTTATTTATTTATTTAATATAGTATAGCAGATTATGCACCAGGTTTTGTACTGAAAAGTGTTACGTTTTTGAAATAAGTAGGAATCCATGGTAGTCATGGAAAGGCTTAAAAAGGAAAACGGTAACATGCTGAAATAGGATTGAAAGCAATTTTATTTTTTCTGTTACTCCTACTGCCTAAAACAAAGTTTATGAACTCTTCTTCTATAAACATTGATGGTATTTTGGGGATTGTGATATTACTGAGTCTTTTTTGAATTGCTGTCTCTCAAAATGTTTTTAAACTTTCCTCCAACATTCTTGTACCTTAATTTAACTAACAGTTTCTTCCTCAAGCATCACTTTGGGTTGAAACACTCAGAGTGTTTTCATTTGAGACATGAATATTAGAGAGTTGCATGAGACCAGATGGAAAAAGGAAAGGGGAGGGGGGGGAACACACAACAACAGGAAGCTGAATACATGATCTGAGTAATTTTTAAGGTATGTTCCAATTAGTAGCTGTGCTGGTTGCACTAGTCATGAGAGAGCAAACTTCAATGTAGTAAAGCATATTATACTATATTCAAAGGAAGAGAAAAAATCAGTATTTCAGTCTTCACATTTATTCTGTATCTGCCATGTATTGCATAGAAAATAAATGAGCTTAAACATTATACAAAATTATAAACTATTTGCTAATTTTCCGTTATTTCTCCTTGTAGATAGAGGTAAGCTCTTTAAGTTAACTGGTCCAGTAGTTTGGGCTAGAGAAAAGAGTATAACTAAGGATATTCACAGATTAGAGTTTTGTCATTTTGAGGACCAGTATCTTGGGGTAGTAGGAAGGAAGAGTGTTCTCCTTAGGGGAATACTTCTAGGAAATTCAAAACCTGAAAACAAAATTATTCTCTAAAATACATTTGTAGAATTAGCAAAAATTAAAAAATGGCTAAAAGCTCAAGTGAAAGGAACAGAAGTACTAATGAAGTGCACTTTGTTAAGTGGTAATGCAATTGTACAAAAACAGCTTTAAAAAAATATTTTTAGTCTGTATGGAAGCAATGAAGTAGCTGCTGATGTTATAGAAAAAATGTCAAAATGTTTAAGAAAATCTAATTTAATTTTGAATCAATGTTATAGAACATCTGTTGTGAGCTTTACATATGTTTATATGTGTATTTCTCTGGAGTTTTTGAAAATAGAAACTCTTATTACCTTTAATGAAATAGTTACCACCATTTGGCTCTAAGTCATATCTGAAGATCATTTTTCTTGTGGACAGGAAAGCTCAAATTTTGAGACAAGGACTGTGTTTGGTTGGTGGTTGTTTTTTTAACTAATGATTTGTGTATCTCAGTTCACAAAATCTCGTGCCTCTTTTTGGAATGCTTTCTTCTTTGGCTTGTGAATGATATCCAGGCTTAGATTCTTGGAAGCCAAATTAGATTAAACACTTGACTTTGTAGAGTAATGAAAGTAAATATGTTGTTTCTAGAATGTCATATTCATAATTTGGCCCATGCTGATTTGACAGTTCTTTGTCAGGCCATCCTGTCTGTAACTTTGAACTTTTTTTGTCTTATTTATTTTGTTGCCCTTGAAACCACATATCTTAGAAAGATGATAGAATTCTTTAAGCCTTAACAAAAGATGGAATTCCTTTAAAGAAGGGAAACAAATAGAAATACATGTAGTATTTGGAAGAAACATTTCTCCTAATAGTTTTCCCCATATTCATGTCTAGAAGGTTGTCTTCCTTCCTTAGTCGTAGTCCATCACTTTCAGAATTCCTTAAATCAGTAGTATCTCTTCTCTAGCTGGATTAGATTCTGATCTGAATATTACTGTTAGCAATAACTGCAGAATCATGTGATGTGTCTGACTGTATCCAAGGTGTATGTTGACCTTGGGAGTTTTGCCTAGTGAGGCATAATGAGTTTTCTGTCATGTAATTCTTTATTGCTCTGTGGAGGTTTTTCATCGTATTGGAAATCTGTGGTGTTGTGTTCTTCGTCCTCACGGGTGTGGAGACAAGGGGCTAATAAGGTTCAGAAATCTAAGCTTTTCTGATGTTTTTATTTGAGGAAATAAAAGTAAGGTTTTTAATGCTTGCGATTAATTATAATCTCATGGTAACATTCATAATTCTTTCAGGGGAATATTATACATATACATGTGGTACGATGAGTAGAATTTTCCTGAACTACATCAATTATTTAATATTGGCTACAGGTTATTAAATATAAAAGGAAAATGGCTTTTGATTAAAGCTACCTATGGATAACACTCTGTATCCTACCTAGTCCAATATTGTTCCTTCAGCTTCCTGCTGAGAAACAATTTCAACTTTTTATAACAATAACTGAAATGATCTCTTTTGTCTAATATAGCAAATCATTTAAGGGACAGCTCTCAAAAGCTGACATGAAACTGATTATTTGCAGTTGCAAAAGGGTGCTGAAATGAAAATATGAGTGAAATGACATTTCATTTAAAACTACAGTAGAGAAAGAATGAATGTGAAATGAATGGAATAAAATTTGGCCTAAATGTAGAGAGGACCAAATCCATTCTGCTTAGTTGTGAGAAAGCTATTGTTAAATGTTAAAAGCCAGGTTAAGTTTGAAATAAGTAGTTTTAGTTCTACCATCAATATCTTCTATTGTTGTTCATTGTTGTTATTATTTATGCTTTGATGTTGCTGTGGTAATCAAAGAGTGTTCCTTCCCTCTCTCTGCTACAGAAGGTGAGGAGACTGGAGTGATGGATAGCCTGCTGGAGGCCTTGCAATCAGGTGCAGCTTTTCGAGACCGAAGGAAAAGGATACCAAGGGCTAAAGGTGAATATTACATTTTACTTTTTACTTTCCAGAAAAAGTTAAAAGTATAATTGGTCCAGTGCTTCGGAACCTAAATGCTGTCGTGTTTAATTCTTTTTTTCTGCGGTGACATCTTTCAGGGATGTTCAGGCTGTTTTGCTGTTGTCCGTAGTGCTTTGGAGATCAGTGTACTGAACTTAGCATAGCCTGATTGTTAACTCTCTTCCATACAGCCTTGTGTACTTTACATTTTGGGGGTTTATACTAACAACAGTTGAATGGGGGAGGTGAAAATCATCTTGCCCTGCCAGTGCATCAGATTACTTCACTTATATTAACTGTAGCTATACAACTAGAAATGTCTAACTTTAAAATATTTCTGCTTGCTAATGTTGTTGCAATACTACAGTAACTTTCAGAGACGTGTTTTATTTCTATTGTTTTCTTGCTTTTGCAGACATACCACAAAATGTCAGTCCAACCACACAGAGGCCTGTGCTGAAAGCTTGTAACCATGGTAATGAACCATATTCATGAATTGCATGCTCTTCTTAACTTAGCTTATGTAGTCGATCTGTGCTTTCAAAAGATTGCCGTGATATTTTATGTTTTCTACATTAGTGGAATATGAAATAGTATTGGAACCTGGTTCTTAAGGTTCACATGGATATTACACCCTTAAACAGTACTTGCTGATTACTTTGCAAATCTCTTCTATCTTTTTTAGATTTTTTGTATTTATTTATAATTTGATTATGGTTTAAAATGTAGTACTTTGATCCTTAAGATCCTTAAAAACAATAATGCAGGGATTTTTTTTTTAAAAAAAAGATTATGAACTGTGTTAGAAAGCAAAGATTGTGGAACATTTCAAATGTTTAGTATTTTTGATACCAAATTAGAAAACCTTTTCAATTTATTCTGTTTGTCTTGGTTTTCTTGGTAATACAGGTAGTCCAGGTATAAGCTATCATTTACCAGTAATTCAGAAGTGATGTATCAGTAAAGAGGAAATTAATCGGTTATTTTATAGTAAAATATTTCTCCAAATGTTGAGCATGAGTCTTATGCATGTGTTTATGCATAAACTCCTGAAAAAATCCCACTGAATCAGTAGGACTGCTCCTATGGATAAAGTTACAGTGAGGGCATGGGTATTTTGTCACTCTGTTATATAATCTATAGAACATTAGCTGTGTTTTAATAAAGCCTGAGGAGTATGGAACATGTTTTCAGTGGTTCCTAATATAGTGGTCTCAAGAAAAAGTTTTACATAGTATCTCCGTTAAATAAAAATTCTTATTGAAACTTAAAGAAAAAAAAATCTTGATTCTCAGATTTGTAAGCAGAATGCATTCTCTTGATATTTAAATAAACTTCAGAATTTATAAAGCAGATGCCACCACATTGAGGATATTAATTATACTTCATGTTTCCTACATGTTTATTTCTTAAGTGACTAGAGTAGAAAAAAGAAAATACAGATTTTGTCATTATTAAACACAAAATCAAATAAAATAGAGCTAGAAGGACAGCTGAAAGATAATTTAATTCACTTCTAGGAATTGGCCCAAGGAAGAATGAAGTATATTTGACAGGTGCTTGTCTGGCACATAATATATTGATATTTAAATAATGAATACAGAGCACATCTGAATTTATCCTATAAGTGTTACCGCTTGTAAGAATAGTTATGTTGAATGTTGCTTCTTTTCAGACCATTCTATCTTTCTATCTCCAGTTTCCAGTTTTCAAACTATAAATGCATTTGGACAAACATGAGGGCTATGTTTTATGTTCCAGGTGAAAAAAATAAATAAAAAAACAAAGACTAAAAATTCTGCAAAACCTTCACACTGATTTGTGCCATCTGATGGATATAATTTGGTACTCAAGTTTAATTAAGGATCAGATGTTTGTTTTAGAAAAGTAAAAGCAAACTCTTGGATGTTTTGTTGTTTTTACGGTAGTCACTTTTCCATAGAGTGTCATGAGACAATCTTATTCTAAGACATTTTAGAATGAATCCAGCTTTTGTTGCACCTGTCTTGTTTGCTATGAAACTGGATAAATACTATCTTAAACTTATTTTTAAGGAATTCAGTAGTATGTTCTTGATTTGCAGACACTTGTCACAATATCTATATGTTGCTTCTTCCTATCTTGAGCCAAACAGAGCACTGAACTTGATGTTGTTTCTGGGGAGTTTAATCATAAACTCTACATGGTCATTGAGTTCATCTATTAGACTTTTCTGTTCGTTTTCTTTTTTCTTTTTTTTTTTTTGACTATTCAAAGCCTAAGTTGAAAATTTGCTGGTTGATAATTTATTTTGTTAGTGAATCAGAAATTATGTAGGTTGTATTCTATCTAGAATGTATGCTAGACCCTCAGTAGCAAAGCTTGTTTGTTGCCTCACTAAAGTTAGTAGTGTGGCTGATCAAACCAAGAATTATAAGGCTTCTTTAATTTTCTGGTATCAAGGAGTTGAGTATTTTATGTAAGTTTTATTTCAGTTTTGTCCTCTTTGTAATTTTTTTTGCACTTTATGTCTAATGTTGATAAATACGCAATAACCTATTCTTTCTATGTATATATGCATATTAGGTAATGTATACTATATATGATGGTTTATTTTCCATAGCTCATTTATGTATACACTGTATAAGCAAGAAATCTCTGATTTCAGCTCACTTAAGAAAAAAATAGAATATGTCATCAGACAGAAAGATTGGCTTGCCCTGTCATTGATTTTTTGTTTTTCCCAATGTGAAATTTCAAATGATTGCTAAATTTTATATCAGAGTGCCTACAAAGCCACTAGCTTAAAATATGTGGAAAGTGATAAAGCACTTTTCTTGTTTGCTTCTTCTGATGAGACTAATAGATTCACTTACAGTGAGTATGCTTTATTAATACACACTGCAGATTCAAACCTGGGGTGTACTTCTTCAACTCATAGTGCAGTCAAAAAGAATTACAAGTCAGGAGTTGAAATATCTACCTACTGAATCATTCAGAGTGTAGCAATCTCTATTGGGCAGATGGCATCAAGTTCTAACTAATATATATGTTTAAAAAACAAACAAAAGCTCTTTAGTCTAAATTTTTCTAAAAATGTGGAATAGAAATTGTACACCAATGCAGATGGGAGGTAGAAAGAAGTGGCTTCACGTTTCATAGGGAATGGCAAGGTAGAGAATGCCCACTCTGTCCATAGCTATAATATAAATGGCAGCAGGACAGAAATTTATTTAACTATTGCCATTGTTATCCTCAGTACGATGCTGCTCAAAGTAACAAACTACCACTTACTGGTGAGGCTGAACCAAGTTCTATTAAAAAAATAGAAAAAGAATGCAAAGGAGCAAGCCAACACTATGTAGCAGTAGAACTGAGAACAGAAATTTCTTCCTTTAATTAAATGGACTGGGAAAAAAAGGAGGAGGAGGAAATTTTGTGAAATGCTAGCCACTGGTTGGCCATTTTTCTCATGATGATCCTTTGGGCTCTACAGAAACCTCTGATAGTATTCAGTTGTTATTTCTGATTTAAAAGGAGTACTGGTTCTTGTGCTGCTTCCTGGAGTGGCCTCTTGGGTGTATTTTATTTTCAGTCCTACTACACTCTTATTAAATAGATCGCCTTTTTTCATAACATGGTGTATGTTTTTGTTTTGTTTTGGTTTTGGTCATTTAGTTCTATTCTTATTTCTGTGATCAGAATTACCTAAAGAATACAAATCTTTTCCACTTGATCTTTGTTGATGTTGATATGATGTTGATATGATTGGTATATCTATTTCCTTTGTTTCCATTAATGCTGTTTTGTTCTGTTTTATTAACAGTTGTATTACATATACACTCAAAACTGCCTGTTAACGTTGCAGTTAGCTTTAACTGAAAAGAACCTCAAGGTGCAGAACTATTGCAGTATATGCTTTTGCTGTAATTCCTGTTCATACTACTGTATGACACAAGTAGCATGTTAGTATAGTTTTAGTGTCTTTGTATTTCTGTAAGGTTTTGATTCAGACTCATCTAGCGGGGAAGCTTTTTATTTTATTAGGAGAGCAGAAGAAAGCACTTAGTTATCAGTCATCAGGATTTTTCACATTAGAAGATCTTTTCAAGCAGCTAATACCTAAGGTTGATCTGAGTTTATCAGTTATTTACAACAACAGTCAAGACACATTAGCAACTTGCTTGTTTATTTCAAGCTAGTTATGTTCAAATACACATAGCACCATATCCAAGCAGCTCAGAGCCCATTGCAGCACAGAAAGCTGCATTATTCACTAAGTTTTCAGTCAGGCTTTGCAGCCTGCATCAAGTTCTCTGCTGCTATGGCTACGCATTTATTTGCAGTAACATTAACCAAGGTAATGTTATCTGAAATGCATAAATACAAATTCTAGATACAGCTTTGATTGCACATATATATATCTCAAATGAAGTGCAAAGTGTTTTTCTTTACAAGTAAGTTGTATTCAAAATGCTATGAGTAAAGAAAAGCTACAGTAAAATGGAAGTAGAAAGGCAGGTTGCTTTTTGTGACTGCAAAGGTTGAAAGAAATCTTTCTTTTGCAGTCAGCTAGGTTGTGGACTACACTTACAAAGGTAACAAGAAAGTCTTGCTTCTATTTTAAAAACAAAATTACATTGTAAGGGCTAGTCTTAATTACTGTAGCTTTTTGTTCAGTAAATATATAAACAATAGAATAATTTTCATGTCATATTTAGTCTGAAGCATTTTAAACACCTCTGTTAAATAAAACTCTTGCCCAGCAGTGTCATTCTGGTCCCAATTAAGCTGAAGAAAACCCTTTTTTCATGTTCTGTGTTTTTTTTTCATCTCTTATTCATAATAGAACTGTCATCTGAGGTTCACATTAGTGTCTCTGCTACTTTATTTTGACAATCATAGCTGGCAATGAGCTCAGGCTCATCTTAATTCTTGAAACCAATACTGCAACCACTTGGAGGTCACTATTTTATTTCAGCATCGCTGTATTTGACAGCATATGATGATAGACATTTGAACCTAATTTTTCCTTATTTTTTCTTAAATTTATGTATGTTGCTGTCTTTTCCATAACTGTATCTAGTGAACGTTAGGGATGTACCTAACACTGGAGAAGCACTGAAGCCTGTTAAGATTTTTTTTTTCCAGTACATGTTGCTTAACCCGGAGCACTAAAGATGAATTCTTGAACATCATCAGTTCCTTATGGTTGATGCTGTTTTTAAGGCATTATGCATGTTAGCCTGTTCTTTCCATCTGGCTAAATGTTTTTAACTCACATATGGAAAGAAGGTAGAGATTTTATTTTTTTATAAGGATTTGTAAAGGTTTACTCAACAGACTAGTTTCCTCAATGGGAGACTTGGAATATCTGTAGGCACTGTTATGAAATGGAAACATTTAATAGGATTTCTATTAAAAAAAAATAGTTCTCAGTTTTTCCCATTTTAAGTCCAAAGCTTCACTTCAATATTGGCTTCATAGGTCAAGTAAAATTGCTGCTTATTCTAACAGAAATAATTCCCCTGAAACCATCTGTACTGTTTATAATAAAGAGTTTTTTCCTGGAGCAGACAGCAGAGTTCAAAGAAATTGTGACCATAAGAATCAATTTTGCATGTGTGAAAAATAACCAGACAAGAAAAGTTAATTTACTCATTTTTATTTGTTTGTTTTGAACTAGTTCTGCACTGGCATAGTTGCACACGAATACAGTCTGTCACAGAGGTGGCCCCAAAGAATTTTCGTTCCAAAATATATAGAATAAATTTAATTTGGTTGCAAAGTTTTTAGGATCTTTATCTAGAGATCTCCCTCTCTTGTAATTTTATGTTGGAGTGGAGAAAATGTTTGACTCAAAAGGGATGAAAGGCAGTGAGAAGAGTTTTGGATGAAAAATGATAGTTTGATTCTATGAGAATCTTCTCAACAACATCAGCAACATCAATGTTAACTATGAGGATCGACATAAATAGAAAATAGCCATTTATTTATTTTTTTTATTTTGAAATATCAAGTAGCGGAAAATGGATATGTTAATGCACTTGTTAGTATTGTGAAAAAATTGATATAGAAAGAAAACATTAATTTGCCCTCTGTATAAGCCAAACCCAAACTGTCAACCTCTTAGCATTACCCACATTTAGATAAGATAATGAGGAATGGTAATCCTACAAAAAATGCCTCTGTTATTCCTTTTATAAAATCTTCTGAGATTTCTGTTATCAATTCCCATCAGTAAGGGAGCATGTGCACGTCCTACTATTTTGTGTCTTACCTTGAAGAATTATATGTGAACTTATAGGCATCAAAGAGGATGAAAGCTTTTAAGAGTAAAAATTCTAGGTGCCACCTTGAGACAAGAGGGACCTTATAATGGGACTTATTCTCCAGAGGTTTGATGAGTTCATTCCTAAAGTGAGACCTTTCGAAGACCTCATATTAGACACTCAGAAGAGCTAACTGCTTTTGTAAATACCTTGCTGGCGTTCATCAGTACTAGTTCAATAAGAACGCTTCTTTCAAGGGAAGCAAGGACGTTTTCTGCAAGATAAGAACTGTGGCAGAGGTGACATTTGAAAGCAGTGACACTGTACATCCCATAATTGCACATACAGTAAATGTCAGCTTCATAATCGTCTAGCTGGCTAGCCAGACTTCCAAGAGCTACTACAGGTAACTTATATATTCAAAGCAGTCTCCTGAATATGCGTCAGTGGACAATCTTAAATCTGTGAAGGGAGCTGTAAATTACCAACAATTTACCCGTATTTGTCTTTTCATTGTTTAGTCACGCAGAACTTTCCATTCAAAGACAATTACTGAGTTGATCTGTATAGTAAAGAGGGTTCTGTCACTTCCCAGACTACTTTTCAAGTCTCTTCCATATTTGTTAAACAAGGCTTAAGGTATAAATTACCATTTTTTTTCCACTTCTGTTTATTGTTTTCAGAGCATTAAGAACAAGTGGTACCTAAACTCCTTTCTCTTTTCCTCAAAGGCTTTAAGAATTCAGATCCAAATAGAATATCTATCAAGCAAACAACAGCCATAATCCTCATTATATTATTATATATATATATAATTTTAAAGGCATTATCTTTTCTTTGGAAAAAAAAAAAAAAAAGAAAAAGAAGAAAAAGAGGAAAGGTGAAACACCAGGTAGTGAAATCTCATCAGCATGACAGAATTTAGTTTTGTCTGGTTAAAAGGTGCATGGTGCATTGCGGACAAAAGCTTAGATTGGTACAGTGTATCAGTGCTGACTGGAGTCCATTTTGTGACTCAGGCAATGTCTGGTAAATGCAACAGTGAAATCTCAACAGATGTAGAGGAAACACAAAACATTACTCATTAAATTCTTTAAGCGCACTTAATTCATCTTTCATTGCCATGTAAGTGAATGTGTTCCCTTAAATGTGTTCCCTTAATGTTCTGTTTTGTTTTTCTTTCCTCCTTTGGGAGAATTTAGTTTCATTTTTATCCTAAGTGGTTGTTGCAAAAGAGTAAAAAATGTGCAGTGTGAAAGAAATACTGGAGTTATGTTTCTTCCTGATGTTTTTCATTGCAAGTAAACATTCAGGAAATGTGCAAATAAAGGACATTAAATAGATGCAGGGGAAACAAGAGTATCCTATTATTTCTTCCTTTTGTAGGGTAGGAACACTTGGAAGTGGAATACTCTAAAGAGAAATTTGCATTTAAGATGAACCAGAACTGGTGGTTGTGCCTGTAAGTTGCTTGATAAATGTAGTATCATCTTTGTTTCATTCCAAGAACAGATAAGTCTTGTGTATTTCCATCATACATGCCTGAGGCAAAATTGACATCAACCACATAGCAATAAAAAGACTCAGAAGTCTTTCTTGGTGGCTCAGGCTCAGAGAGATCATGAGTGACAAAGGAGGCAAATACAGGGGCAAATGCAGGTTTCACATAAATGACGGAAGGAAAGATGATAGCCAGAATAATACCGCATGAGCTGGAGTAGTGCAGGATAACAGCTAGACTACAGTTAGATCATTAGATCCTGTGGAAGTGGTTCTGGAAATTTGGATTTTTTTTTTATTTTATTTTTTTTTATTTTTGAGAATTCATCAGTTTCATAGTGATCTACCTTAAGCTGTTTCTGGCATCATACATATATGAAAAATAGCAGCTGCCAAAAAGATTTCACAATTCACTTACACATCTCATCAATGCAAAACACCTTTGTGAATACATTATGCTCACACTCTTGATATTTTCACTACTTGTGACTTTCTGCTTCCCGTTAACACCGTATGTGCAGCCTTTTAAGTTACTGTAACGCAGCACCCAAAAGTTTTACCCAATATATTTTCTTATGTTTGTGTAGCTTACAAATACAAGATGAAAAACTGTTTTTAAGTCATTTCTGGAAAAGAGTATTTGGGTTTTGAAGAATACTGGGTTAATAACAAATCTACTCACTTTCAGTATACATTGTAATGTAGTTTCACCCTTGTTCTTGGCAAAGAATATTAGAGTCAATTTTAGAATCATAGAATGGTTTTGGGTTGGAAGGGACCTTAAGACCACCCAGTTTCAACCCTCTGCCATTGGCAGAGACACCTCCCCCCAGACCAGATTGCCCAAAGCCCCATCCAGCCTGGCCTTAAACACTTCCAGGGATGGGGCATCCACAGCTTCTCTGGGCAGCCTGTTCTAGTGCTTCATTACCCTCTGAGTAAAGAATTTCTTCCTAATGTCTAATCTAAATCTACCCTCTTTTAGTTTAAAGCCATTACTCCTTGACCTCTCATTAACTTCATGATAGAAAAGTCCCTCTCCAGCTTTCTTGTAGGTCCCCTTCAAGTACTGTAAAGCCACTATAAGGCCTCCCTGGACGCTTCTCTTCACAAGGCTGAACAACCCCAACTCCCTCAGCCTGTCTGCATAGGAGAGGTGGTCCAGCCACCCCCCCCCCCTCCTTTTTTTTTTCTTTGAAAAATTACAGTAATGCCTTGTTAGTAGGTGTAGTCTTTCTATTACAATATTTTTTCATGATAGCTTAAAAAACTTTCAAAGTTATGATCATTTTTAATTTTACTGAAAGAAAGAGTTCTCGTGCTTTATTATCTCATGACATTCATCTAACTTATAAAAATAACAAAGAAAAACAGTTATCTAAACCTACCATGTTGACTGTATATTTATGTAATGAATATATATATAATACAATGTAGTACAATGTGTACATGGACACCTGAAGTACCTCTGGACAGACTACTTTGTCAGCTTGGTTCTAGATAGCTATTTGGAACAAATTTTGGATATCAGAACATATTTTTTGAGTTTCAAAACAAATTTGGATATCTGTGGGACAACACCTAATTGAGCTGTGCAGAGACCATGTCCAAGAATTTTGACAGGTATTAAACCACAGAAATGTAGAATGTGCTGTCATATTAAGCAGTCTTTTCATAGGCTTCTGTTCTATATCTAAAATCAGAATTAAATAATTTGATAGGGAGGAGTATGTATTTTCACACCTAGAATCACTTTGTCACTTGGGTTCTTCCCTGCCATGTGAGAACCTGTACTGGCTAGAAACACAGCATTTTGCAATAATCCCTGCTCATAAACAGAAAAAGGGAAAACATTTTAGATAATCTCAAAACAGGATATGCCTTTCATTTTGCTTGACTGAGTTAAATTTGAGATGAATTTCTACAACTTCACCAATAAACAGTTGTGGGAAGTGATAAAGTTTGTATTAATATCATAGCTGTTTGTGTCATGGAATGGAATGAAATCAGCTGTTTTGGTATAAACATTGTGGATAAAAGAGCTTATTAAAGCCATGGGTAAACTTGTTAGAAAATGCCTGCCTATGGGACACCAATTAACAGGCTGATACTTTCATGGTTGGAGCTTCCTTGTCCCCATATGCATTTTACTTCAGTCACTGGATTAAAGACTGAATGTTTTCTGTGGCAGGAATCATAATCTGCTTTCCTCATTCAATATGAATATTTGAATCACTGGGCTCAGTAACGTTTGTTATTTATAGCAGAACTGTGTAAGTAGAGAAGCTAATGAACAGAGGGAATTTTCCAGGGATATGGAAAATATGGTTTAAATCCATTCCCTAAGGGAATGGCGGAATCTGGATAAACCAGGGTTAAATGCAGCTGAGTGAGGGTTTTCATAATCCAATTTCAATCCAATTGAAATTGGCACCCTTTCTTACTGTAGGCATAATTACATTTGATGATTTTTTTTCCATTTTCATAGTTTCAAAAGTAGAGATTCTTCCCCAAATACCATACTTCAATTCCTTGCTAAAATTGCTTTTTCTTCCCATAAGAACTGAGTCTGGAGAAATTTATCTGAGGCCCTATTCTTATTTCAGCGTGTGCATTTTATGTATTACTGTTGTTACCAGAGAAGGGAGAGAGATACTTTTTCTTGCTATGTTCTAAAATAAAAATATTTTTTCTTCTGTCTTTTCCATGAGAAAGTAAAGTTCATGACATCTTTCCTTTCACTCTGCCATCATTAGCTGAAAAACTGGGTGAGTCATCCTAGTTATTCCAAACCTGCTGATAACCCGTATGATCACGGTGCCAACTTAGGCTGATGGAGGAGCTTGGAGAGGACTCCGTTAAATTTTGGTCAGTGTTTAAAGAATGAAATGAGATTAAATGAGAACTACACCAAAAGAAACAATGCTTAAAGCTGGTAGAGTGCCCTATCCTGTCCTCTTGTCCAAAGCAGTTCCAGGGTGTTTTTAGTTGGTGATGGTGGTGGTTGTTCCATTTTGTTTTGTTTCGTTGTTTTGGTTTGGTTTTTATTTTGTTTCAGTTTTCACTGTTTGAATCTTGAGATCCATAAGGTCTGCATTACAGATGTGCCACCTATCCAAAACTACAAATTAAACCAGTAGGATCAAAGCATTAAGCATGTAAGGTGCTTTTTAATGCTAATTACTTGGGCATATCTCAGGTATCAAACATTTTTAACTGATCTCTCAAAATTAATGTATGTATTTAATTTCTTGAAGAGTATTCATACCTCATTAATATAGATACCCAATTTATGGAGCTTATGCTCTTTATACTGGATAAAGAGAGGGACATACCCACATTAGACAGGAATTAGCTTCTATAAATTGTTAATAGTCAGTGAGTTTAGGCATCTAATTTAAGTGACCTGAATAGGTTTCTCCATGTTTTAATTCTATATCTATAATAAAGTTAATAGAAATTGGCACAATGCAATGAATACTGAAGATAAAACAATAGCTTGAATAGCTGCTCCTTAAGTTAGTATATTCTGTCCTGGGCAAGGAAAGAGGAGGGAAAGAATAATTCTCTTATAATGCATATATATAAACATTTGCATTAAATTTGGATAGCCAACTTTCTTGTTCTTCCAAATTCTTGTTCTTTCATACTCAACTCTTTCTCTCTACTATAGAGTGCTTATGTAATTTATGTTATACTGCTAGCTACAATGGTAATAATTTCTAAGTCTGCTAATGTTCCATTAGAATAGCCGGATAAAAAGTAAATGAATCAGTACTGTGGTGTTATGTTACATATATATAAAATCTTATTGATATGCAATATTTAAAGTTAATGTTTCGTCACTGCTGACTTGTATAAAAATGTAAAAGTTGCATCGAATGTAATTCTGGCAGACTCTAGAATACATTAAGATAGTTAAAACCAGCAAGTTTATCAGAATTATAAGAAAACTGACTCAGCTAAATATTTCAATTGGATATATTAAGTTCATAATTTCAGCCTGAAGACTAATACACATATAATAAAGAGTGATGCCTGAGTAGTTGCAAACTCTGTTCTGTCTATTCAGCAGAGGATAAAAAGTAGTATGCTTTCAGGTTATCCCTAGTTTTATAATTGTACTGTAGATGGTAGTCTTCCCCTTTCCCTAAGAAATACAAAACCATTTTAATTCTGTGTGATCCATCATCAGGCAACTACTCAAAAAAGTAACGTTCTTAAATGCTCTCAAATGTCCAGTAGCAAAAATAAATGAAGGGCAGAGTGCATTAAGGGATTTCCAGTTGTGTCTCACAGGGCAGAGAAAACTGCTGCGAGAGAGCTCGTGGGATAGCTCCTACTCTTGCTGCCTTTAGCAATAGCTTCCTGACTAATCAGTCTCCAGGCTTACCCCAGTGCTTTTAGTCTGTTCTTTCTCTGTTTGCCAGTCACCGACTGAAAACAGGACACAGCCAATTACTCTCCATTGAGCTTACGCAGTTGCTGTTTATCCACCTAACAGCAGTTGCCCTGAGATCATTTTATTGAAAACTTGATATGTAGTGAGATCTCCTATTAGAAAATGGTAGTTGTGTTTCAGCATCATCAAAAATATATGAATTTTACAGTTTAAGATGGAATATCTTATTTGGAATAGTTGCTTCCTATGGGACTGAAAATGAAGTATGCTGGAAGTGGATTTTCTTCCTTTTCCATGTTCCAATGACAGTCAATTAAAAAAAAATAAAAATAAAAAAAGGTTTGTCTTCATTATTAAAACTAAAAAAAAAAAACAACAACAAAAAGAACTATTAATGACTCTGTATTTAATTGAAGGTACAACTGTCTATATCCTATTTCATATTTCGGGCTCTGGGCACCTTACATGGATCCTTTTTTCTTCCTTTCTGGTTATTTCCGAAGCCTTTTGAGAGACACCTAAGTTTTTCTTGTTCCCTACCACATCTTGTCGCTTTCTTATTCGAAGCCCATCTTTCTTACTTATCTATGAGAACATTCAGCAGTACCACTTACTGTAGTGTATAAAACATTTTACTCTACTTCAGTCTGTAACTGCAGACTTAGCCTAATAAAAAGGGTGTTTTTGACTTGCACCGATAAACTGTAAAATATACTGTGGCCTAAGTGAGAATATTACTTGTTACAGGAATCTTCTATACTCACATTAGTCATAAAGCTTTGGGGAAATTGTGCATGTTGAAGGAACTAAGCAACCAGAAAGGTTGCAGAAGAATCTCCAACTAATCTTTTGTGGGAAATCTATGGTAACAGCACATACAGTCTACTTGTGATTGTTGTTGGTGGTTTTTTGTTTGTTTGTTTCCTGTTAACTGCAACTACAAGGGTATGCATTAAAAAAGTACGGTTTAGTTTGTTTAAAAGAAAGATAAGATAGAAGCAGGTCAGGAATAACTTACAGTAATATACTGTCCAAACTTAAATACCCATACTGTTTATGTCTTTTTAAAGATGTGGGGGGAAGCTGGACTTTGGGGGAGGTGTTCAAACATAGAACCACAGAATGGTTTGGGTTGGAAGGGACTTTAAAAGATCACCCAGTTCCAACCCCCCTGCCATGGGCAGGGACACCTCCCACTAGACCAGGTTGCTCAAAGCCCCATCCAGCCTGGCTTTGAACCCTTCCAGGGGGAGAATTGCCTTCCTTGACCTGCTGGTCACACTTATTTTGATGCAGTCCAGGCTGTGATTATCTTTCTGGGCTGCAAGCACACATTGCCAGCTCTTGATGAGTTTTTCATCAACTAACACCCTTAAGTCCTTCTCTGCAGGCTGCTGTCTGTCCACTCATTGCCCAGCCTGTATTCATGTTTGAGATTGCCCTGACCCATGGCCCTTGGCCTTGTCAAACCACTCGTTTTTGCACACAGGTCCTCTCACAAGCCTGTCAGTGTCCCTCTGGATGGCATCCCTTCCCTTCAGTAGATCGACAGCACTGCACAGCTTGGTGTCATCTGTAGTTTGCAGAGGGTGCGCTCAGTTCCACTCAGTCCATGTCACAAAGGTGTTAAGTTGTACCAGTCCCAATACCAACACCCAAAGATCATCACTCATCTCTGGTCTCCACCTGGACATGGAGCCATTGACCACTACTCTTTGAATGCAACCACCCAACCAATGCCTTACACACCAAGTGGTCCATCCATAAAATCATTTTTAGAGGTGTCATATGCTCAAATCTCCCATCCAAAGTGTATGCCACTCCGAATCTGTATTTGCTCAGAAATTGCCATAAGATGCACTTTAAGAGCTGATAGCTCCAGTCTCACACCATACAATCCAACAAGGTTTTCTTTATCCCTGCTTCTACAGTGCTAGTACGTTGAGTGGTTGCAGGGTATTTTCTCTTATACTTAGCACTCCTCTGCTTTTAATTTAGCCCCTCTTCTCCCCTCTCTCCCCCCCCACCCCTTTTTAATAGGAATGCTTTTCTTTTTTTTTTTAGCTTGCAAATCTTTGTTCCTTTAGCCTGCATTGATACAGTGAAATAGTTATTTAAATGTTTGCAGTAAGAAATACATTTCTGCAAGTGATAAGAAAACTTATTTGGTCAAGAACACTTTTTTAACAAGAATGTTAACTGCATTTTTATGTGGAAATAAAGTTTGACTAAAACTAATATTCCTAGGTCTGGTTTTGTCAAAGTCAAACTCAAAAAGTTAGGGAGAACAATAATAAATATGAGAAATTGGAAAGCTCTTTTTAAGCTGTTTGTTAGTAAATGGCACACTCCACTGCCTTATGCTTTTGGCATCAGTTGTCAATTTCAGCCTTAATTTTGTTAGTTATTAACGTGGATTCTCTTATGTCAAATTGTTCACCTTCAAAAATTTAATGGAGTGCAGTGAAATTTTACAGTCTGATAGTTTTCTTGGAATATGCCTGTGGACCAGTCCACTTCAAGGTGCTTTATATTCAGAAAGCATTGCAACTTCAGTGACCTAAAAAAGATTTTCAGATTTTAGAGATAATCATGCACTTACTATGTTTGTATGAGGTACACTGGCAGCAACTGGGAAAACTCAGAATATAAGTTGCTGTTTAATTGTTTCTTTCTGTTGAAGCCTGGCTGCTTCTCTATAGTACCAACTTCTGTTCCTTCTCCTCAGGACAAAAAGTTTGGTGGTTCTCTCACCAAATAATATTTAATTAATTGGTATTTGAAGTCCTATTAATATTTTATTGTTTGGTGCATCAAAGAAATTAAAGCTGGGCTTCAAACCTAGGCCATTTTTCAGTAATGATTTCAACATGTAATGCAAGTAACATATAGTTTAACAGACAATTTACCCATTGCTTCTGTGGAGTTTCTTATCTTTGAGGTATATGACGGGACTAGTGCAGTAGATTTAATTTTAGCGTAAACTTGTATAGAAGTGGTATGTAGAAGTGAACGAATTCATACAAAGAAAGTTGAAATAACTTTGAGTTTACTCAGTAAATCAGCTCAGGCTCGTTCAGTCCACCTAAGAATAGAATGTCTATCATTTAAACTTTCCGCTGGGATTTGTTGTTGGAAGTGTACATAATATCTCATTACAGATCAATGCTCAAGAGATAGTCTGTTGTAATCTGTATTCATGGAAAGTGGCTATATTAATTTTCATTTCACATTTTTGTAAATAAAATTCCATTAATTATTAACGAAAAATTTAGTGACCCTTGATACTCAGAAAACTTGATCACAGTGCAGCGTCACACAGAAGCAGTGATTTTTCCAGGATAACTTTTCTAAAACTTGGGTTTCCAATTAATATTACTTGTTTCTTTATTGTTGATGAATTTCATTTTCAACACTTTAAGGAAACAAGAAATATGATAGTCTAACCAATATTATTTATCAAACTAAATTAAAGTTTAAAGCAAGTTAAATAAGACTATCTTCCAAAGCAGCAACAAGATAAATTATCCAAGCGCTATCACTGGCACTTATGATCAGAAATTTGCATATTTGTTTTTCAAAAAACAGAGCTTACCTAAGAATTTGTTTTCTCGTGCAACAAAAACGATTGTCTTAAAACTAAAATCTTGGGGGAAGGAAGGGCTATTAGTTTAAAGAAAAGTGTTTATAGGTTTTTGTTTGTTTGTTTTTAGAAATTGACTATTTTGTTCCCGTTCCCTTGCTACTTTTGAATATGAAAGGAATTAGGGAAATAAATTATTTCACAGAAGCAGTGATGCCAGAAATGAGATTCTGATTTATTTTTCGATAGTCACTTTTCTTAATCTACTCTGGTAACAGTCATTCTTTATGTGTTGAGAGAGAGAAGAAAGCACTTATTTTGCAGAAAGTCAGAAAAGCATCTTCATTTTTACTCTTTCCCTGCTTATAGGAACCTGCCCCAAAATAATAAATAAATAAATAAAAGGGTGGCAGCTGACATCGTAGCCAAACTGACTTGGAGACTTCAAGCGTGGTAGTTTCTTGTGTGGAGTATTTCATTACTGGATAGTTCATTAAAAGGAATCTGCTGAAGGAGAGCATTCATAGCCATTATTCAGAGTGGAGCTTGCATTGATAAAGACATAAGCATTGTCAAACAAACAAACAAAAAGGACTAATTCTAAGACATTTTGAAAGTTTAAAAAATTCACAGCAGCTTCCCGAGTTAAATGTGTGGCCCAACAGGAAAAAGCAGCGTGAAGTTCTCTGTGTTGTTTGGTTTAAAAGTTTTGACCAGCGCTTATGCAACACTTTATTTACACATTTTAGTTTCCGTTACAATATTTCCAGTTAATTCAAATTCAGGCCAAATTAACAGCTCTATGTGCTTTGGGATAATTAAATTACTGTCTCCTCTTATCTTGGCTCACCATGCAGACTATTGCCCACCCATATAGCTGTCTTTACTCCATTGCTATAGCAGCTCGGTTACTTAGAAATAAATCTTTTCTTCTCCCCATCAGCTGCTGTGAAAAGAATGTAAACCACCTGTGGAAAAAAAAAAAAAAAATTAGCATATTTGGACGGACTTCTTGCGTTTACGTGTTTGGCTGTATTCCAAGTGGTGTGTTTTTGGGGTTTTGTTTCGGTTTGTTTTTACGGCTGTGTAAAGGAAGGAGTGAGAAAGGTATTTCAGCTGTTCCTACTTATTAAAATTGGCCTGGATGTACTGCTTGGGGGGGGGGGGAAAGAGGGGGGGAATAATAATAGTAACAAAAAAAGGGGGGCGTGAGGCGAGGCCTAGCGAGGACGCTGCAGCCCCGCGTCGTCGGGGCAACCCGGGTTGCCGTGGCAACGCCAGGCGGCTGCGGCCGCGGGGCGCATGCAAATGGCGGCCCCGGGCGGCCCCCCCGGGCCCGGCCCGGCCCGCTGGCGGGGGTCCCTGCCGCTGGCTGCGGCTGGTTTTACAACCTGTGGAGCATCCAGCACGGTTTTATTTTGTAGTGTTCATGTGGAAGCGCACAGAGCTGCTGAGGGCTATGATTGCCTTCCATAGAAACTGCAAAAAAAGTGAAATAGCCCCTCATATTTGTGAATGTGTAAGAATGTGCTTTGATAGTAGTAAAGGGCTCAGTTTCCTGAACAAGGGACTGTTTTCTGTTGTTAAAAACATGCGTTGTTCTTCAGCTTTAAATAGGATTTCTAAGCTGCTTGCTGCAAAGAAGGCTAACGACACTCTGTGCAATACATTGCACAGGGATGGTGAGTCCTTCCCTCTGCTCAGCTCTGGGGACGCTGCCGCTGCAGCGCTGGGCTGTTTTGGGATCCCCAGTACGAGAGAGACATGGACATATGAGAGAGTCCAGCACAGGGCCACCGAGATGATGAAGGGACTGAGGCACCTCTCCTGTGAGGAGCAGCTGAGAGAGCTGGGACCGCTCAGCCTGGAGAAGAGCTCAGCAATGCATTCATATACCTGAAGGGAGATTGCAGAGAGGACAAGGCCAGGCTCTTTTTAACGGTGCTCAGTTCTAGGACAAGAAGCCATGGGCACAAACTGGAACACGTGAGATTCCATCCGAACATCAGGAAGCACTTATTAACTGTGCAGGTGACAGAGCACTGCCGCAGGTGGCCCACAGACTGTGGGGTCTCCTTGGAGATCTTGAAAAGGTGTTTGGACATGGTTCTAGGTGGTGTGCTCCAGGAGTCCCTGCTTGAGCAGATGACCTCCAGAGAAACCTGCCAACCTCAACCATTCTATAATTCTGTGTCTTTACATACCAGAGAGAATCTGTAAAATAATCAATTACATTCAACCTTAAAAAATCTCATCAAAGGAAGACCTACTTTTTGTGTATTTCTGAGAGGTGAAAATTGGTTCACTGTTAAAAGTGTGTTTTCAAATGACTGAGATTTTTATTACCCTTGTACCACATAACTCACTTAAAAGGCAGAATGTTTGTTTTTCTGCTTTTCTTTCCTGTCTGTGCACTTATATCTATTTAAAACATCCAATCCTTTTTTTTTTTCATCTGTAAGAAAATGTCTGTACGGTGAGGGTTTTGTAGTTTTGTTTTGTGTTGTTTTGCTTTTGTCAGGAGGGTGGTGGTGTTAAAAGTTGAAACAACACATTGAGAAAGTACTAGGAGAAATCTTGGGCTGAAGATAAGGGTGATTCACTCCTTTATAACTGAATCTGTTGTTGAACAACAGTCTGATTGCCATGAAGAAGTACCTCCACAACTGTAGATGTATTTGGGGAAAGGGTGGAGTTATGGAATGGATTACTCGGTGAGGAGCTTGAGTTTGTGAAGTTATTACCTAAGAAAAATGTCTGCTGCAGAGCTGTGCATATATATTGTTCTTTTCTCTGATGGGGAAACAGAGAAAAAAATAAATCTGACCAAATATGTACATTTTTTCCTTATTGTATTGAAATCTAAAATTTCTTTCCATTTGGTATGAAATACTTGCTTTTCCGAGAGAAAGAAGAAAAGCAATAGAGAAAGAGGGAGATGAATGTTACTGCCTTTGCTCAACATCCAGGTTACTTCATCATTTAGCCAGGGCATGAGAAACACAGATTCAGTTTCTATTCTGTCCTTGAGAATATTTGTGAATTTGCCAGAAATAAAATAATTCACCATCCTACTGGGTTAAATATTCAATCAGTACATGAATTAAGTACTCCAAGTACTCTGATTATCTATGGACAGTGGGACAGTCCCGATGGGCTGAATGTCTAACTTGTCTGAAAGACAAATGGCTTTGACAGAGTTAATCAAGACATCCAGCCACTGCTTTAGATCTTCGGACTAACTTCTTAGGTGAAGTTGCAAGGTTTAGGGCCTCGATAATTACAATTTAGACAAGTTTTGGGTCAGAGCATAATGTCTAAGATTTAGATTGATCTGTGGACCTGTTTTGCAAGGTGCTGGATTTTCTTTGCAGATGATGTGATAGTAAAATCAAAAGAAAACATGTCTGCAGCCTTTCTTTAACAACTTTCATACAACCCTTTCTTTTTGTAATAACCCATGAAAACATGCCACAATATATGACAGTTTTTTGTCTTTGAAGAAAAACAGTCCCAAGGCACCTTCCCTGAATTCCGTGGGAATAAAAAGTACTGTTTGGCATAGTTCTGTAGATCATAAGACCAATACAACTTTTATGCTTTTCTTCTTTCTTTTCTTTTGAAGGTTCATGTTTTGCTACAGTATTCAAACGAATATAGTGACTTCTGAAAAAATTTACTGTTCTAATTTCACCTCATATTTTTCCAGATCATCTCCCACATTGCCCTTTTCTGGCTCCTTCATGGGAGAAATTGCTTTAAAAAGATGATGCATCAATTTAGGCAAAAGCAAGATAAATTCTTCTACAGCTTCAGAAAAACGTCTCCCGTATTTTTCTTTCAGATAATCCTCAATATGAATTAAGCTTTGGATTAAGCTTTGGTGTGTGTTATCCAGTCATTTCCTGGATATCTTATGGTTCTTTTTTTTTTTTTTTGTCCCTTTATCCTTTATCTTCCATCTTAGCCATTAGTTAAGGTTAAGAGAAGCAGTGAAGAAGACAGTATATATTTCTAATGTCTCTCCTGTTTTTCATATGGTAACAGAAGGTTAGAAGGTAACATTTAGGTTACATTTTCATACCAAAGAAAAATATTGTTCTTGTTCTATATATATTATGAAAAAAATGAATCATTTTTTTCATGGGTTTTACATTGTTAAGCTAGCATCTTAGAATTGTGGAGTTATTGACTCATAAAGGTTGGAAAAGACCTTCAAGATTGTCAAGTCCAACCATCAAACTGACCTGCCTATCTTCCACTGCTTCATCAGCCCATTTTTTTCTTACGACAAATTCTTAGATTTTGATATGTTTGACACAGTAAAATGTAAGAAGAAAAAAGCTTATTTCCACTGGCTACACTTAAAGATTCAAGTAAGTGATTGGCAGCAGTAAGATGACACTTTGGGTATAAGTGCACATTTGGATAGCAGGTGATGTTTTATGGCTTTCCATAATGTAAGAGAGAAGTCTCTTGTTTAATTGACCTGTGGCATTCAAAATCGGTAAGTCGTTTGTTCCTTTAAAATCTGCAAGTTCTTTGATATGTTAGTATACCTGTTACATACCGTCTATCTGAGAAGGCTGTTAGTCGATAGCATTTGCCCCAAGTACCCAGGGAAGGAAACTCAGAGAGACAAGTCATTTGGAAGCTGCTTATAATCTTAGTCTTGCTATGAATACAAGTGGAAGATCTCGAAAGACATTCAGTTGAGGGGAGAAAAAAAAAAAGTGGCAGCACTCAAGAACAGCAGAAAGAGAATTTCAGTCAGCCTGTAAGCATGACTTGTTCATTTATTTATTATTTATTTGTTTCTTTCTTTATTTCTACAGTCAGACGAACAAAAAAAAAAAGGCTAGGAATGAGTTTTGGCTATTTTAACTCATTTTGTGATGTTCTCTTAAATCTTTTAGAGATTAGCGTAAGGAATCCTGCGAATGCCTTTGATGGTGTTATTTTATGTATTTACTTTTCTCAGAAGGGAAAGCAAAATTATCTGGTTTTGGTCAATCAGTATTCTCTCCCAGAGGAGTACATATCGTAGTGTTTCCATATAGAAGAGTGAGGTATTAATGGGGCTGTTTTCTGCTGGTTTAACTATCTAATATTATTATGAATTGGACATTTATACCTGATTTATATAAGTACTTAATAAGTTATATTTTTTGATACAGGTATTACTAATCCAGATAGTAATGTTACAATGAAGTACTACTACATCATTCTTTCGCATACAAGGATAACACGGCCTGTGTACCAAAATACCCAAATTTCTGTCCCAGTGTATGTCATTAAAACAGCATCCCCCCCCAGCAACATCTGAACAGTTGTTTGCTAGAAAACCAAGTGTGAAAGACATTATTTCTATGTATAAGCTATAACTTGTTAAATACCATGGCTCAGAGCTTCACACACGGCAATAAAGTTAAAACATTCACCAACTGCTTTAGGCAAATGAGAATTCCAATTCACTTTGTGATACAATTCTTTTTAGATCAGCCCTGGAAACTTTGGTATGAAGTAGATCCGTGTGTTAATTTATGTAGTTTCTGTATTGCCACACAATTCACTGTACCACTTGGTAGATCAGTGAATTCTGTGAGATAGTACACGTTATATCTGCAACTATTCACACTGTTTTAAAGCATTATAATTAGTTTTTCATGTTTATAGCAAATTAAATGGCTACTTTTTTGAAGCATTGACTGCTTAACTCATTGTGGTAGGAAGAATACAGAACTTACCTATTGCCTCGTGCTTGAAACGTCCAAGTTTCATTTAAACAATTCATTGTTCTGACTTACACGTGTGATTATTATAAGGGCATAATCATTGGTCAGAAAAAGCAATTCTTGTTGGATCAGCGAAGATCAGTATTACCTAATAAAGAGAAAATTCCCAGCAAAGATAGCTGCAGATCTGTTAGGATTACAGATCGGGATTCTTTCGGTTCCTCCTCCCATCTTTAAAAATGATTGATGCTTTATATTTTGTAAGTGTTGCTCTGTTGCCGATGCCTAGGAAGCTCTAAAAGAAACCAGTTTTATACATTAACCTTCCTGAATAGCTTATGCGTTAAAAATTATAATGGTAAAGTGAAACCAGATGGACTGAGTAGAGTTGACAGCACCTTTCTCAGTGATGAAATTGCTATTGATTTATGACAAATGCTAGTAAAAGCAGGCAGGGACTTTTGTTGCTGTCAGATGAGAACTGAAAGTAGGCAGGTTTTGTTATCAATCATTTGTTGTCGGTATAAGACAGTGGCAGGCTGTTATAATTGATTTGATAGCTCTGTCTTGAGCTCTAGTGGCCACGGCAGATTGTGGCAATGCAGCAGTGCAGAGAATTGACATGAAAAGGAAGTGACATGACTCCTCAGAGGCAAAGTTGTATGATATAAAGGGTTATGTTTATCAAAACATTTTATAAATCAGAATTTTCAGGCAGAGATGCAATTTATTGATAGCATACAGTTTTGAGGTTAATCTGGAAACTGTTTTACCATATATTGTGGCATTAATTTAATAGATGTTTTATGACCTAAAAGGATTTGCATGGATAAAGAGACTTTCTCTTTCCTTTGCCTTGAACAAGCAGCTTACATGATCTCATTCAGCTTGTTCTTTTGATAAAGCTTTTGCCATGATAAGGTATCTGTCCCAGTTATGTCTGCTGCGACTGTAGATTATCACTATGACACCTTGATCAGCTGTAATAAGCTGTTTTTTAATGATTAATTTAAAATCAAAACCAAAAAAGAATCAACCCAGTGATGGCTATTGGAGACCTAGTATGACTATTGTATGAAACAAGTAACATGAAATGTTAGTTGTTTCTCTGTCCCTTTTTTGATTCCGAAGAATTCTGAAGTTTGAGGTTCCAGCTAAGTTAATTAACAAAGGCACATAATCAGCCTTCCCTACAAGGGTAAGGATTATAGAATTAAAAACTCACATTGCAGAGAATTATCTTAAGAAACATTCAAAACATATTTTGGTATAATTACATGGAAGTCATGGATATATTACCCTCATCCACATTTATAAGTATGAAGTTTACCAATTAGATACAGACTTTATTCCCAAACAGAATTATGTTTCAATAATAATTGTATGTACACGAAAACTTAAGAGATGAGAAAGGATCATATTTTTTTCCTATAAACTGGGGATTCATGGCTAGGAAGGACTCAGACAAGTAAGCAGGTGGAAAGAGCAGACTTATTTTTTAATTCCACTGCAGTATAACTGTAAGAAAAGTTGGCAATTCTCTTGACTGTAGGAAAGGAAGTATTTTTGCAATAAAGAAAGTGAAGTATTGATGCCATTCACTAGTGTTCAAAAATAATTAATTTAAGTAGGGTAAATGTAGAGCAGAGCAGCTAGAATAATATAGAAAAATGGAGACTATTTAAAATGAATTAAATGATGCGATTGAAACAGCCCGGTCTGTTTAGTCTCACAAAGGCAAGAAGGAAGTTTATGTGTAGATACATGCATGTGTGTGCATAAAATACACACATACATGTTATATGCAATATAATTATATACAATTATGATATAATATATACTATATAGTGTTGTATATGTATATGGGGGAAATGTGGAAGAATAAATGTTAACAACATTAGCACAAGAACAAGGGAAAATGAGTTATAAATGAAGTTTTGAAAATAGCACTCTATTAGGATGAGTGATTGATTAAATGTTTTTAAAATATCACCTATTAAACAACAAGTGAAAGTATGTTAACATTATGGTTGAATATAATAGGGAACTGGGATCTCTTAAGACTTGTATTCTGTATTTTTAACTGTGATTTACCCATACTTATTTGTAATTTTTCCCAGTCTATGCCTATGTGCTCATAGGGCTTCTCTCTCTTAGGTAAAAAGCTCTTTCAAACAGACATGGTCATAAAAAGTTGTCATTTGCAAAGTTTTTTGCATTCCAAATGTCAACCATAGCTATATCTTTTAAACATAATGACTTCCCTAAATCCTTTCCATTGCTTATTACTTAAATTCTCTCTTATTTTTCTGAGATTCTTTTCAGAGAATCCATCTCTCCCTTAAAAAATATTTATTTTGTTTTATGCTGAATTCGAAATGGATATTCACTTCATAGCAACATTATAGATAGGACAGAGAAAGAAAAGACAGCTCATAGAGCTAAAGAGGGTTCATATTTCATACTGCTTTTTAAAAAATCCAGTTTAAAGAGGGTGTTAGGTGGATAAGAAGTGGAAATCTGCTTCAATTTCATGGGTGTTTTGATAAAACACTTGAAGCTAAGATCTAAAGAAGACACAAAAGGAATACTGAAGTCTGCAAGGAACCTGGAGAGAGCGAGAAAATTGAAACAACTAGAATTAAAGATGTAGGTAAAGGCAATATTGTGGGTATAATCTTGAAGATTTGAGTTTCTGTAACTGAAAAAACTTGTAATGAGATTGCTGTTCCAGGTCCTAAATGAATTACTCTGGGAACAAAAATAAAAAAAAACTGTTACCTGTGAAAGGAAGCAGTTTTTTGAAGATTTCGGAGTTAAATTATTTGGACTTTTTACAGTCTGTTCTTCATCTTGCATTCTACATAGGTGCAACCACGGTGAGACCTATGAGCACAGGGCTAATATGCTACTGAGTGGCTGCAATGCATGTAGAAATACTGATCCAAAACCCTACATGGCGTACTCATAAAAAATGATGCATTTAGTTCCTCTATTTTTACACCACTTTTGTACTAAAGAGAACATTGCAGATTGAGTCAATTTAAGCTATAAGCAAACACGGGAAGTTCTGTCCCACAAGAAACAGCCTTGGAACATGCAGAAGACAATCTGTTTTAATTAGCTACGACCTTTAAGACACCATTCCGAAGTCTGACGTTCCTGGTTTTCAACATAGGTGGGGTACTGAGGCATCAAAACAGCTTGTGTCAAAGGTGACTGTGCTTAAACTAAGCTTTAAGTAGCTTAAACTATTTAAACTACTTTTTGCTTCTGTGTCCTTGTCCCCTTATTTTGTCTGTTGCACTTCATCTTAAATGCTGATCGTTTTATGCTTGTTTCCACAAGCAGTCTATTTTTATATACTGTGATTTGTTTAATAAACTTCCCCAGCTGAGTAGAAGGCTTGCTCATTATGAAGCTGACACTGAGGACTCTTACTGAGACTTAGAGCTAAAACTGTCTGCTCTGTACTGATTGTATGCTCATTATCCCATGGTTTTCTAACCCCTACCCCTGCCTCCCCCCAGAACAAATTCTGAAGATTCACTTCAGTTATTAAACTGGTATTTTTCTCCACCCCATAACACACAATTCCTGTTTTCTACTTGCTGTTTTGGATTCCTATGTCTGCTTAACAAAATTTGAAGCAACTGAAGTCACAGGAATGCAACTTCCATCCTCCAGTCGCTTGCCTTAATGGGCTTATGAGTACAAATTCTAGAAATTCCTCACCTTTTCTTAGGTATTACAAATCCTCTTGTAGGGTACAAAACAATTAAAAGGTAAAATCTAAATTTACATATCCTGTAAGCTAAATAAGATGTGGCATTTGAGCTTAGTTGTAGCTGGATAAAATTAATAGCTTGTTTTCATTAATGTAATTTCACTTCTTTGGCAATTCGTTATGGAGATAATATATGTAGCTACCAATTTTTCTTAGTGTACTCATTCAGAGACACTCCTGGTCACCTGCAGTAGACCATTAACATTTCGGAGAGGATTTCATTAACATTTACATAGTATCTCATCAGACCGTCCTTTGACTTGATATAACTTGAGACAAAATCACCTCTGAAATTTCCCAAGGTGCTTCTTGTTTCTGAAGCTAGCACGTCAAAAGCCCTAGAAACTTGCATGTTTTTAGATTAGAATATTATGACAAGACTGTGATTTAGCTGGATCTTTGGAGGAAGTGCACCAGAAAGTTCCTTATTTATCTTTTCAGTTATATAAGAGTATTTTAATAATAATAATAATAATAAAGTATGTAGTGAAAAGTCAAAACTGGGGGGTGACAGGATGAAATTAAAAACTTCAGAATTCATTTGTATCCACATCCTCTGAAAAATTATCTGTCTTCATCTCCTTCCATTGTGCATGAAGAAAGTTTGCTAAAGCTGGGCATGATTACTTCCTCAGGCAGAAAGGAAATGGCCCCACCTCCAGAAGGTTCAAATTCACCTGCTCTGCAAGGGTCAGGAGATGGTAAATAGGAAACGTGTCTCCCTGCTGGTGTGTTTTTTTCACAAAATGGACATTACTACATCCACACAGCAAACTGTGAACTGTGAAAGGGTTTTCAACCCTTTCCTATATCATGTTGTTACCTAGCTGTGAGTTGAGATGAGTTGAGTCACTTGAAGGTGTTTAAAAGTTATCTAATGCCATGGGGGAAAAATAAAGAAAGCTTTCAGTGTTTGCTTCTGTGATACCGTCCATGAATTTTTAGTTGCTTTATTTCTTTCTTATAAATGATTTTTATTTTTAGCTTACTTTATATTTTTTAATTTTACTCCTCCTTCTCCCGCACTGAAGGGTAAAGCTGTGCTATATTGCCATAGATTATATATTTATGGCTTAATATTTTGTGTTAGGAGTTTTCTGGGAACACATTTTAGCTTGAAATTTTAATTGTATGCATTTATACCTAATCTATGTATTCCATTTTTACTTTCTGTGGCTTTATTATTATATTTTTCATGGTTTTCTGTCCATTATTGCTTTGCAAAAGACCAATGCAAAAAAGGAAATTGGTAAGCCAAGCGAGGTAAATAATGCGGAATGATCCCTTATAAAAGGGAAATTATTTTCTTTATTTTATTTCTTTGAATTGCAGTTGGGCAAATGTGATTTTTAAGTTGGCTGTGGCCTTTTTCTAAAGCACTTGAAAACATTTAACCAGATACTGATGCTTAACTAAATCTTACGGAGGTACTCAACAATCTCCATCATTCTTTATCTTCCTAAAGCCTTAAGATTTTTCCTTTCACCATGTTTCTGTTTCGTTGTGTTTGTTTGTTTGTTTTGTTTTGTTGTGTTTTTTGCTTGTTAGTTTTTTTGTCTGTTTTTTTTTTGTTGTTTTTGTTTTAGCTGCCTCTCCATTGTTGTTAATGATTCTGTGTTATTAAAGATTCTTCGTTATTAAAGTTTCTGTGTTTTGAAACTTCACAAGCATAAAAAGTACAAAATTACAGCCACTTATTACAGAAATTTTAAAATGAGACATTTTACTAGGACTGGAAATGGATTTTTACTCATCCACTTACCGGTTGTATATATGGACAGATATTAGTGTATACCTATAACATGTTAAGGCCTATAGCATTTCAAAATATGCCCTAAAGCATTATAAACATGTGTGTTTCAAAACCTGCTCTAACAATGTCAAATTTTGTGTACTTTGAGATCTCTCCAAATGAATATTTTAGGTATGGTCTGTAATATTCATCATCTGCTTGTACATCAGATTCAGTAAACAAAACGTCTGATATCTCTGTGTGAATATACCTAGCTTTAGAAAAATATTGGTTGTGCTGCCTAATTTTGTGTACTGTGGATTTTTTATTTATTTTTTTTAAAGAGAGAGAGAGTGGCTAGTACTTAGTAGCCCTAATTACTTAACCCCGACTTAGTAGCCTACTACTAGCCTACGCTAGTAATCAGGCACCTGATCTTGATAATTTAAAATAAAAAGTCGTGCCAATTCAGGGGGAAAATGCTAAGGAAAAGCCTAGCTGTGAAAGGGAGAATTATTCCCAATTATCCTTGTGGAAATTCTGAGGAGTTAAGAAAAGTATCTACTACTTTAATTTGTGACACTTCTTAATTTTAGTTCTAATCTATGTTGGGTAATCCTAGATTATGGATAGGTCATTGTGATTTAAATATTCTTTTGGGAATCAGACACTGAAGTACTGTTAGTTGGGAATGGAAGTGAGTATGTAGCCTGATCTGTAAATCTCAACACCTGGGTATAAATACCATTCTAATATTAAATCCTTCAGTTCTACCATTTGTTTCATTTTTCTTTTTTTGTATATATTTGGAAAAAAATGTTATTGAGTGGAGTATATCACAGTAGAAGAAAGACAGTACTGATCTTGTGAACAAGGAAGAGGCTAAATTGTCCTTTTAATATATCTTCATCGTCCTGTGGCTTTCTTTGGTATTTTGCTGTCTGTAGATTAAAGAGCACCCATTCTTTATTATGTCTTTTCTTTTAGATTAAGATTTTTAGATGTTCATGATTTTCATTAGTCTCTTGATAACTAAAAGGAAAAAGTTAAACTCTGCCTTGTAGTTTCGTGTCTAAAACTGGACAAAGAGTTGATGTTGATGCAGGGGAGGACTAAAGTATAATTTCACATATCTTAAAACATGATGTCACTGTTCATACCTTTTAGAAGCAGGCTGACATTTTGACTTGGATTGAGCAATTCTATTACTTGTTATTCTCTTTATTGTTATAGTCACAGCATTTGCATTCTTCTAGTCTTCTTAAATCAAATCTCTCCTAAAAAAAAATTCCAGTGTAGCTGCAGTTGTCTTTGAGGTTACTTTAATGTTCTGGGTCTGATTTTATCTCACTCTGGTTGTTTGCTTGTTTTTTCTAGTAAACATAGAGCTGGCTGTGCATTCTATGACATATATTTCCTTTGTTCCAACCTGAGTTGTAGTCCTGTCAATGATATTAATTATGTTCAAAATATTATTTTAGTGTACAGTGAAGTAAAAGAAGCCAATAAATATTAGAGCTGATGTGACCTCATCCACTCATAGATTTCTATCCCTTTTGAGTAGTGAAACAAGTATTTATTTATTTTCTCCTCCTTCTTATCAGCATATTTATAGTGTGTTTTTTGTTTGTTTTGTCTAGTTGTATCTCATTCTGTGCAGTGATGTTTCTATTTTGTCCTTAGACAGTAGCGTTATTCTTATATATTCATCCTTACTAATTCTCTCCAATTACCATGCTTTGTGCTTTTCCTTTCTGAATTTCAAGTCATAGAAGACCTTGTGAGTTAATCAACTTGATTTCTTTACTACCTTTTCTGTACTTTCTCTGCATTGAAGTAATGGAGTTTTGTGACTTTTATATTGCATTCTTATGAATGTGGCAATAATTTTGAGCCCTCTTTTTTTCCTAGTATTATTTGCTATGGGATCTTACTTCTGTGTAAAAAATAATGTGGGCTGTGTTTAGGGTGAAGCTAGTAAAAAACGTATTAATTTGTCCTTTTCTAAAGCATTTTTGAGAGTTTTAAGACATTTGTAGCATTAATCTAAATTGAGAAATTTGGTATTTCAACCTGTTTTTATTAATAGGTAATAAGTTCCCTCTTATAGATTGAGTAACTTACTATATCTGATAACTTTAAAAGGTCCTATAATTTAAAAACTGGTCTGAGAAAAATCTACCCTTGGAGAAAAACAGTTTTGTTTTATTTCCTTAATTACGTTTAAGAATACATGATGTATTGGTTATCTGACACCAGTTAAAATTTTCAGAGTAGTATAAAATCCATATTTCAGTAAGATTTCTGGTCAATAAAATTTCTGATCTCCCATATTAAAGAGGTTAAAATAAGTAGCTGTTCATGCGAATCTGTTTGTTTTTCAGCTATGCCAGCACTGAAGATGAATAGTATGCTTTTTAATTATTTTTGAAAGATATCAAATAGCAAAAGTGGGAAAGAGATATGTTTTTAGTGACATTTGGAAAATGTGGAACATTTCAGCTGACATGTCTGAGACCACTTGATACGTACTGATCAATATGCACACTGAAAGACACCATGTTCTTTATTTTGACATTTTGAGATGTTTTCTTCAGCATCTCAAATTCAACATATTTATTAAATATAGTGAAAAACTTCCTCATCCATGTGTTTCTACCTTGCTAAACTTATATGTATTCTAAAATATATGGAGTATATTTATGGAAGGAGTTTTTTGCCAAAGTACTCTAATTTTTCTCAGCTATGTGATCCTCAGATGCTAAAGAGTAAAGTATAATGATGCCAAGTTGATCTCATTGTTAGTGCAAAGTAGTAGAATCTGATATGCAATGACTACATGATAATTTCATTAGAAATGAAGACAATATTTTTCCATTAAAGCTACCATAAGGTAGTTTATTAAATGAGCAGTAAAATAGCTTCACAGCCACAGCAGTTGACCAACATTAACACTCTGATGTTCATCTTCTCTGAATGGAAAATTATTCTATCATTCAGAAAAATTCTGTAGAATGTGTTTAGAAGTCCAATGTTGGAATAATGCTTCAAATATTTAAAAGAGTACTAAAATAGTGCTAAGAACAAATTCCACCATGAAACAAAGTAATTATTTTGCCAAATAAGTTACATAGGTATATTGTGTTGTAGGTACCACATCTGTGATGTATGGTTCATAATCAGTTATTATGAGGAGCAAGAAGCCCCTTGGGAATTTGGGTTGCCAGACAATATACGAAATATACCTAAAATCACACCCCTCAGTTTAAAATTGTTTTCTATTTGCCAACAGTTTATAACCTGGAAGACCACAGTACAAGGTTTGTCTTCAACAGTAGTGTGTCTCAGAGCATGTTGAATACAGTCTGAAGATGTAGAGATGTATGTAGACTTAGCTAAACAGGGTTGAACATAGTAATACCAGAGAATTTGTTTGTATGTTTACTTTAAGAGACCTTAATATTTGAACAAAATAAGCTTAATTCTTTATTTTAGGAAGGTTGAAAATGAGTTTAGAAAATAGCATTGTTCCCCTTTCTAAGAAGTTGATTAGCTTTTCTTTTTTCCCTTTTTGTCGACTAAGACTCTTATTTAGACATCTTTTCAAGTCTTCGCACTTTTTCCTACTATATTATGTAAATAGTATTTTGGAATCCTTGTAATGGACTTGATAAATCTTTCTTTGGCAGAATAAGTCTGTTAAAATGTGAAATGCCTTTTTCTGAGTTTGGACTGCCCGCTGAGATTTTGCTAAGAGTCACTGTTTCAAAGCATTTGAGTAGAGCATTAGTAAAACTTGTGTTGGCATTAATAGTTACATTAAAACCCATTTAATAAATAAAGCTGGAAATAATACGTATGCACACACAATATATGTGTGTATAAAATGTATATATACATAATTATTTTTTTTACATATGCATATATACATTCATTTGTGTATCAGATATTTAATAGTACCAAAGTCATGGTGTGAAGAATGCTAGTACTAAAAAATATTCTCTAAAATGTATTCAAATGTAGATTATTTTTGTTACTTCTGTTTTTCAGCTGTAGGAAAACAGTTTTCTATTTTGTTTTTAATTTTGAAATTTTTCCCTTTTGTATAAAAAATACTCTGACTTTTGTACCTCAATCACTCCAGAAATCAGAGCAGGTCACTTCTGCCTGAAATTCTTTGACTTAGGTAAAATAGTGTAGTTTATAGAAAAACAAGCAAACAAAAAACTATTACATAAAGAATCTCTGCCATCAAACTGTATTTCAGGTAACAGTTGTTGCCTCACAGTTTTTGACTTGCTGAAAGTGTTAGGACGAAAATAAAAGCTTGTAATGAAAATATCTAGAAAATAATTGTGTATTGTGAAAATCATCCTATTGCTAATCAATATTTAATTTATCATTGTTTGTATTTGTGATTCAAATTTTTTCAAAGCTTATTTCTATGTGTATTTACAATGCTAGTTCATTTTCAAACAGCTCATTTTCATATTTTAAGCTTTAAATATCAGTTTCCCCTTGTGACAGTTGTACCACAGGAGAAGCCCAGTTTGCAAAGTCTAATTGCAGTAAAATTCTGATTCCCTTAGTGGTGTTATTGGCAAGAATTCTGCCCATGATGGAATTATGCTGGTGGCAAAGTCAGATCAAAAATAAAAAAAAAAATCTCAAACCTTAAAGATTTGGTTTTGAGGTTCTTTAAAGTGAAATAATGTATTAGACATTATCAAACGATTTCCCAGCAAGTGCAGAAATATCTGAATTATTATAATGTGAGGTTCTAGCTATTTGCAATAAGAATATAAATAAGGTGGCACAAAACCTTATTTACAATGACTAATGAAAGCTGTTACACTGCAATCAGAGTGATGCAGAGCAACAGGGCAATTCATTAGGAGAAACACAGTTAACAAACAGCTGAAGTGTGCCAGTTTGTGCCAGTCTGGACCTTTCCCTTTCAATTTCGAAATATATATATGCTAGTTTTGGTTTACTATGCTAGACAATTCTTTCTGAGGAAAAGTAGGTAGTAAGTAAGGTTATTGTTGCCTGCTGATTTCTGCTAACTCACAAAAATGCTTAGGGGAGATGTGTCATATTTGGCTTTGTTATAGATAGATAAATATGCTTTTGCCATGTTAAGCTCCTTAAACATGCTGTACTTGTGCTTTGCTGCAGTAGGATGTTGATTCAATACAGCATATAAGCACATACATAAGTCCCTCCTGACTTCAAGCACCTCTATTTAAATTCAACTAAGCTAGATCAGGGAATCAGTAATGTAAATCAGGCAATCTGGACTTAAATTATATGCTTCTAAACTACAGCTTCTGTAATATTACAAATGTATATCTAAAAGAAACAGTACTGACATTTGTGATTGATTTTCTTTCCATTTTCATATCTTTAAGAAATGATTACAAGAAATAGAAATTATAAAAGCTATATTTAATTTCTTTTTCTCTTTTGTACAAGCAAGATACATGGGAAAAAAAAGAAAATTGTGGCAGAAACTAAATGATAAGTCTTATATGTTTCAAGAAAAGCTTCATATGATATTTTATTTTTTTAATGAAACAAAAATAAAGAATACTTTAAGAAACTGAGTTGACTTGTATAAAATATTCTCCTGAGGAGCCCAGATGCTGGTGGAGGCATTCAGAGATACAATTTCTTACAGAGCATCTTGTATTTCTTTTTGAAACAGCATTTTGTGCAAAGTAGTTTTTCCTGATCTTAGTGCTGAAACTGTAAATATCATTAATTTTAAACATTTTAAATATTACATACTGATATCTCAGTTGCCATGTTCTTAATTATATATATCAACATTTCCTTTATATTTTCAGAAAATGCCTTTCATTAAAAGGTTAAACAGATTCAGCTGTTAAAGCTAAGCTATTAAGCTCAGTTTTTCTATTCTGGTTTTCACAGAAATGTGAAAGGTTTTGGCTACAAAACACACCATGGGCATCTTAAGTGGTATGAAAACCAGACAGTACTTGCAGGATATTTGCACTTAGATTGCAGCAACACTGAGATTAGGGTCCAGTCTGATTGACTATATGAGATAATCAGTTTGCTAGAACTGTTAAATGTTCTTACTACATGTAACTTTTTCATGTCAGAATAAAAATAAAAGAATATGCAGCAAAGTAAAAACAGTCCTCTGAAAGAGGGAAGAGAATTGAGCCTCTGTAGTGAACTACAGAGGCTCAGTAGGATAGGTGATAGAATTTTGGCTGGTGACTGCAGCTTCAAGATTCAAGCAGTAGCTACCCACGCAATAGAGCAAAGGCGTGGCATCAGAATTTGGCTCTCGCTATACAAATGTTTTGTCATTCTCTAGGATGTGGTTAAGCCTTGCAAGAAAAACAATTCCTTGTATTTATAGAATCAGTCCGTCTGGAAAAGACCTTTAAGATCATCTAGTTCAACCTTTAACCTAGTACTGACAAGTCCACCACTAAACCGTGCTACTAAGTCCTACATCTACATGTTTTTTTAAAGACCTCCATGGATGGTGACTCAGCCTCCTCCCAGGGCAACTTATTCCAACACTTTTAGTGAAGAAATTTCTTCTAATATCCAACCTAAACCTCCCCTGGTGCAACTTGAGGCCATTTCCCTATGTCTTCTCATGTGGTGCTTGGGAGAATAGCCCAATCCCCACCTCACTACAGCCTCCTTTAAGGTAATTGTGAAGGACCATAAGGTTTCCCCTGAGCCTTCTTTTCTCCAGGCTAAACAACCCCAGCTCCCTCAGTTGCTCCTTATAAGACTTGTTCTCCTGACCCTTCACCAACTTCATTACCCTTCTTTGGACAGGCTCCAGCACCTCAGTGTAGTGATGGGCCCAAAAACGAAGAGAATATTTGAGGTGTGGCCTCACCAGAGCTGAGTACAGAGGAAAAATCACTTCCCTAGTCCTGCTGGCCATACTATTTCTGATACAAGCCAGGATGCTGTTGGCCTTCTTGGCCTCCTGAGCACACTGCTGGCTCATATTCAGCTGGCTATAAACCAATAACCCTAGGTCCATTTCACCAGGCAGCTTTCCAGCTACTCTTCCCCCAGTATTGTAATATTTCTCATATAGATGGACCAAAATCAATGCTAAAGTCTTAAAGAAAAGCTTTATGGATCCTTCACTGAGATTTCCTCTGTGTTGCATGGTGATTCCTATGCATGAATGTGAATGTTCCATATGTGAATGTGATTCCTCTGCTTAGTGCGGTATAAAGTAGACTTGGTCCCATCGGCTGGTGCTTTCCCAAGTTTGGGATCCAGAAAATGTGCAGTCAATTAAACTTTATTTTAAAATTCCTAAAAGATGTATAAGTTTCAAGTTATTTAACTGTTCCAGTCATTCTGTATCATTGCCTGATCATAATTAGGAAGACTTTCCTAAGAGAATGCGTCTGTATGGACTTTAGAAGGATGGGAGATGATTATCTACACCCATCTGTAGTTTCATATTGTGCCATTAATTCTTATCTGTAACATATCAAAGGGTCAAGTAAGATTTAAGTGTTCATTTCAGTGCAAGCAAATCTCTATATCTATTGCCTGTTACAGGATACCTTGGAAACTTATTTGTTATTAATAGTTAGAGCAACAGACATGCAACTGTCTTAATGCCATTTGGAAGACAAACTTGTTTTTTAACTCTGGTATGTTCATGTTAGTGCCTAAAGAAAAACCCCATTAATATATCAGTTTGATTTCAGTATGGAGAGAAAGAAAATCTGGAGCTTGCTTATGTGGGAGAAAGAATAAAAGGATCAAATGACCTAAATACCATATTTCCAGCTCTTCTTCTCCTAAATAAAGCGGGATCTTGCAGTCATAGGAAACTGCTGTTCAAGAAAAGGCCATTTTATTGTCAAGAGGTTAACTGAAAATTCAAAAATGTCTTGGTAACTACAGTTTATTTATAATATTGATCTATTTCCATGATACACAAGTACATGTATTTATTAAATACTTTGTCAAACTTCTCTCTAATTGTATGTGGCTATTTTTATTAATTATGTGCAAATTCTGCTTCAGACAAGTAAATCCCTTGCTGTATACACATTATTCAAAGTACATAGTTTTAATTAATAAATAATTTTGATTTATACAAATTACAAATCTAGCCTTCCAGAATCATGCTGCAAGTTATGATGCGTTAAATGACCAGCTAATCCTTACATCCCATATAGTTTTCAGTCTTTAGCTTCAGTCTTTAGTTGTTACCACTTTTATTATGCGTCCCATCCAAAATGTGTGCCATCTTTAAAGGCATATAGTTATTATCCTTCATCTCTTTTCCTTTAGGTTGTGCAGGATGTTATTATTACTTAATTTCTGCTTTTCTGCCATATGTCTTCCAAAATGTTAGCATATGTTGTAACTGAGACTTGCATGGTAACTTTGCTTACTGGAAAAATGTGACCTACTGCTTTAGAATTTACCATGTCTGTAGTCATGTTTGAGTATTTTCAAGTTGTGCTTATAAGCAGAACTGTTCAGAGTTAGAAATCTGATTTCAACTTTAATTGTAGGGGAAAAAAGCATGATTCTCAAAATAACTGAAGGATGTTATATGCACACTAGCTTGAACTGAATTGCACATCATAAAGCAGTTGGTGCTCCAAAACTGTTCTAGTGCCATACATTTCTGAAAAATAATTCTATAGTATTCCATCTTTTGTTCTAGGTTTTACTAAGTCATCAGATCGGTAATCATACAATTGCATTGTTCAATTATTGAGACCTGTTTGTCTCTTATTTCCTATAGTTACATTAACCTATGTTTCTTGTGTGTAAGAATAATACTGTATTGTACTGTGTTGTCCAAAGAAGACTATATATAAAATGTAACATACTTGTAAAAATTTTGAGCTGATAGAGTGTTAAAAGTTCTAAACTGGCTTTCCATATGTGGAGTAATGGTATCTATGATGTATTAATACAAATTCTTTTTCTCTCAAGCCCTTTAAGTTCAGCCTGCCATATGTCTGCAAGTGTAAATATTATGTAAAAACGTTTGTTTATAAGAGATTTGTAGGTGTAGTTGATCCTTACTACTGTATCCTAGAAGTGCACATAATAAAAACATAAAAATGCAGCAGTACAGAAAAAAATTCAAATTAATAAAGGACTAAGAACAAAGTTTCATGCCTCATGTAGTACCAAGATACTGTTGCTGGTGAAGTACACCCTGGAGTGGAGTCAGACACTCCAGAAATACTGTTTCTTCCATCAAGCAACTATATGTGAGTGAGATGTGCCACCCGTTTAATTCATATGTAGCTGCTTATACTACAAACAGACACTTAAGGTCCAGAAATGAACTGCAAACAGTTCACAGACACAGAAAAAAGCGTCTTCATCAGTACAGTGAAAGCAGCTTTATCCAGCACAATCCAGATTGGTGTTGGGAATTATCAGACAGAGTAAATAAAATCCCCATGTGCAACACCGTTCTGTCATTTTGTGTTTGTTGTCTGTGGAAGGACTGTGAAGGCTGTATAGCCAGAAGGGCCATGTGGTCAATGTATTCTAAGTAAAACTGAGATTTAACACTTACAATTTCAAATACATAAACTCAAAACAAAAACAAACAACAACAACTCCATTTAAAAAGGTTCTTTATGGAATAATTGCAGTTACCCATTTTGGAGAAGATATTAATAAGAGCCAGCTGCAAGATAGTCTATTGTATACCAGTAAGATGGTTGTTTTTAAGCTACTAGATCTGGTTACAATCAGACAATGTTTCTTATTTCCTTTAGAGTAATAAAATGCAATGGAAACCTCTTCTGCTTCATTTATGAAAAATTGCTGCGAATGAATACAACCTAACTTAGATTTTGTAGTCTAAATCCCCAAACATCCTTGTATGGTGTTTAATACATTAGTGGGCATACCTGTAGGGTTTCTTAATTGAATTGCTATAGTCTTGTTTAAGAAGAAAAGAAGAAGGAAGCATTGGTGGGGTGAAGGTAGAAAGTTTTTATTTCATCAAACAAGGATTGCTTACCACCATAAGCATAAAATGCTAAAGCCTGCTTTAGAGACCTCCATGTTTCTGTGGCCATCATAAGTTTTAGAAACTGAAGGATAAAAGGAACAGGAGCCCTGCTCTGTGGCTTCCTGCTGCGAGATAACAAAGACAGATTTAATTCCACTGATGTATATAATAATCTTAGAATGTGAATTTGCTGTGAAATTGGTGATGACAACTGTGTTGTATTGTCCTATTTCCATGATGTAGGGGGAAACAAGGCTTTTGCCCACGGTTGTGCCAGTGGTCTAATCAATGTCAAAAAATTTTTAAAGCTTATAGGTGCAGTTAGGATGATATGGCTTGTTCAGTGTCCAGTGGGGAAGTTTTACTAGAGTTATATGACAATAAAAATGAATGCTATACAGCACACAGAAATTAATATACTGTGTGTTAGGAATGACCGCTTTTTTGTGAAAATGCTTTCTGTTTAGAAAATTCCATTTAGTGCAATAGAAGCTCTTTTTAGAAATACAGTTGTGTACAAAGAACCTTCATCATTGAAATTAAGCTTAATTAAGAAAGCTTAATTAAGATGTTATACGTTGGCTTATAAGAGCATCCTTGTCAACAATCTGGAGATTCTACTTTGAATCTGTTGTTTTCCAGCCAGTCCTACCATGTGGGAGCAAACCTTGGTGTTCATCATGCTACAGTGCCTAATCACATCTAAACAGCAAATCAGTGGGACCTGTTTTTGTGTTCCTTCATCAAGACTTGGTCTGATTTAAATCTGGCAACAGATAGAGCTTAACTGAACAATTCTGACTTTTTTTTTTCTATATTTCTGTTCCCTTTCAGGACTGCAAGCTCCAAACTCGTCTTGTATCTTAACCATTTTTAAAGGTGAATAGCTTTCATTGTAGACAGAAAAAGTATATTAAGCAGGACCCTGTGAACCATTTTTTAAATTGTCTGGAGCTTTTCACTGTAGTTTTCAATTCCTTATGTCTTTGCTAAACTTGTTTGTTTTAGATGAACTTCTCCATGGACTTCTACCTGAGGTTGAGCATTCCCCACCCTTCTGGGCATGCCTTTTCTCCTCTCCCCATACTAAAAGGGAATCCGAACAATATACAGAAAGAAACTGAACTAAAACTTATCTGTAGGAGGAAACTTCTGACTTCTAGGGTTATGGCAGACTGGAACTCTTGATCAGGGAGCAAACAGAACTGGAGAATTTGACCAGAAAAGGGATGGAAATGGATAGAGAGTAAGGAGAAGAGACAAAAAGGGATTAGCTGGCTGGTGAAAATGAGCTGACAGCTGGACACTTTAGTAAGGCTGGAGAAATCAGAGTTGATAGTTGAAGCACAAAAAGGTTTGGAAAATGGTAGAAAAACTTACTGTATGATAATTAAATTGTTGCATCTAATCAAATACTGAAGATAGTGAGAAAATTACGAACTCGGTGATAATGGTCTCAAGTTGCACCAGGGGAGGTTTAGGCTGGAGATGAGGAAGATTGTCTTCATGAAGAAGGTGATGAAACACTGGAATGGGCTGCCAAGGGAAGCAGTAGAGTCCCCATCCTTGGAGGTATATAAGAGATGTGTGGACATAGCACTAAGGGACATGGTTTAGTGATGGGATTTGGAGGTTGATTTTTGATCATTGGACTTGGTGATCTTAAAGGTATTTTCCAACCTAAATGATTCTACAATTCTGTGTTCACAAAACAAGAGGAATTTGGCTGTAAATAGTAAGAAAGTATATATGTAAGCAGTTATGAAACATATTGTCTACAGAATAAACAGCTGAGATTCTTAGCTTCAGTAGAATAAATGCTAGTACAACTTGATTAGATCAGGATTATCAGATTAGATATTTAAAGGCAGCTTTTAGATTGATAATTTAATATATTTGCCAATGGCATAGTTATTGCTAAATGTTCAACTTTTCTTACATTTTTTTCTTACTTTTTTTAAAAGCAAAGACTTGGAATTACAAAACATTGTAATATTCATATGGACATAATTTTTGAGTGTTTTCATTTAAGTTTGGTGTTCCATTAATTTTTATTTTTTTTTAGCAAAAATAATGAAATATGGCTTCTTAACTGTTTTAATAACATTTTTTCAATATTACCTCAAAGATCGGTCTTTTCCCAGTCTGGGCATTCAGGCATATTTTGAAGTGCTGTCTGTTAAATAATAAGCAAACGGGACACTTCTTATACCAACTTTCTCAACTTCGTAACTACACAAAGGAGATGTCACTATCTCTATGCTAACAAAGGCTAAGTTTAATCTGAGTTACTATCTCAAATAATATGGTTCGTCAGTGATAGCTTATAAGTAATGACTATTACCACCATATATTGGAGCAGCTCCAGAAGTACCTTCTTACAAATCTGTCATCCTCTAGAAGTATTCAGTCTTTGCATACTAAGCTTTCACTTGTTCTTTATTTTTCAGAAGCCATAAAACATTTAATAGCACTTTGATAGTTCTCCTTCACTTGAGTCAGTAAAGAGATACAGAATTTAGCTCTTAAGTTTATTTTCTTTTGAAAATGGAGAGGAAAAAAAGGGAGAATTCAGGAAAGAAATACGATGTCATATAGAAAGGGGGGTATGAGGGGAGTAAAGAAAAGAAATAAAATGCTCTGTGAACTTTATTGTTCGTGTAGCATGGTTACTATACATTTGTGTTTCTTAGTTGATAGACTGTTTAAGTGAGTTTTACTTACTACTCTCCATAGTCTGATGTTACTGTCCTGTGTGAAATGCACAGGTGTTTTTCCTGGTATATTTGACTCCTGAATTCAGCTGTTGTGATTAAATGTCACCCAAGTTGAATTATGAGGTTTGAATCATTTTATCTAACTGCCTATTTTTTGGAAAAAAAAAAAAATATGATCTGACTTAACAGCTGTATCACACCTTGAAGTTAGGTTTGAACCAGATGACCTCGAGAGGTGTCCTCCAACCTAAATTACTTTGTTGTCTGAGAGATTTATGCCTCTTTATTAAATCTAGTAGAATTAAAACACATGAGCAAATTTGAAAGTTACTAGACATGAAGATGTCTTGATTATGAAGGATTTATTTTCATTAGAAGCCATCTAAAAATTTTGTTCATTAATTTTTAGTAATATTTTCATATAGAAGATTGGCAATTCTTTGATTAACATAAAAAGATGTTTTTTCATACATTCCTTGGGTTAAGGTTTTAATGAGACACCAAACATTTCAGAGAATTGCATCAGGAATTTTATTAGGGCAGCTGTTCTACAGAGGCAGTACCAGAGTCTTCTGTAATTTCATATCAGCAACAGCCTTGGTATTTCTTTGCATCTTCTTTATTGGGTAAATCTAAAGTTTAAAAGGCCTGATTGCCTTCTCTTTTTAGGGTGGTAAAGTTTGGACTACTTTATGAATGAAATTTCATTGGTCATGCAAATTAAACAAACAAACAAACAAACAAAAAACAACAACAACAACTAGAAAACAAAGCAACAACCAGCTATCATTCCATGTCCCATAAAACTATTTATTGGCAAGTCATCTAATCAGTTCCTAGTTTTGTTTTGTCATGTTTAGGCAGACTGTTTACCTTCATGACAAGCTGTGCAGTTCTTAAAACTGTATACCTACTGAGGATTCACTTGTATACCTACTTGAGGATTCGCTAGCTTCAACAGATCACATATTTGATTGCAGAATTCACTAACTATGGCCCATCCTTTGTCCACTAACACATTTCTCTAAAATACATATTCTGATATTACAACTTTTGTCTTTGACTTTTTTCTTCTGGCAGTAATAGGCATCTCAATTAATAAAGATGGAAAAAAATATTTTGAATTGATGGAATTAAACTTACCATAAATTGAGTAGCCTACCTTGTCACATTCAAATTGGAAAAACAAAAAACTACTGTCGAAAATTCAATTTAGCATTGCAGAGATTACTGCAGTATAACAGCCCTTTATCTGTAGTAGTGTACAAAAGCACTTCTAACAGTGCATCAATTTTCACAGCCATTTAGTAGATTAGAAAGCAATTGTAAACAGAGTAAAACCCACATTAACTCCTGTCAACAGCCTGCCTTTTTCTCAGTTATGGATTTGTTTGAAATAACAGTGAAGTCTAAAGTGATTGCATCAACATCACAGATTGTATTATAAATATGAATGAATCCATTGTAATGGACTGCATAGTAATATATGGCAGGCATTTGTCCTCCCCATCAAAGTAACAGCTTTTGTAAAGGAAGAATAGCTGTGACATAAGGGAACATGTCACTCTACAAGAAATTATTCCTCCTGTTGTGAAACTGTAATTGCATCAAGCGACAGGTTTTTATACTGCCCTGAATTTTATATTATAGTAATGTACCATTAATGCTGGTTGGTCTTTCTTTTAACTGAAATCAGCTAAAATGTAGATATATAGTTATATAGAATATCTATATTATATAAAAATGTGTTTTAATATATACAGTATTTATTAATGAACATTTATTTATTTATTTATTTTGAGGGGGAAAGAAGGAAAGCAGTTATGAATGGTTTTGCTTACTTTGGGAAATTATTTCTTCTTACCACTGCTTAAAAGCAACAAAAACAGTCGGAATGAAAAGAATACCATTTTTTTTCCAAATTGGAACTCATTAGTTAGGACAGTGATAATTGCAATAAACTGATTTATGGCCAGTGGTAATAGTTGATCGTTAAAGAATTGAAGATCCTTCATAAACAGTAACATTCACAGTGGGGTGTATTTTGTATTTCTCTGGAGGGTTATATTCCACAAGAAAGTACCTAATGTCTTTAACTATACTATAACACTGGACACTAGACATTTCCAAATGCCTGTTTGTAGAAGGTGTACTAGTGCATATCTTTTTAATTGCTTCTGTCTATTAGAGTATTCCTTATAGTCTTAGATAAGGACACTTTCTCTCCTACTACGTGATTTCTTTTGTTAGAAAACTGGCTGCTGATGAATTGTGATGAGTCCTGCTACAACTGAGTGTTTCTCTGTAGGAAAAAAAAAAAAAAGAAAAAAAAAGGTAATATATGTATATATGTAAAATATGCACTACTGTACATATTTGAGTTCCAAATTATCAAATAAGGGATATTAAACACTGAAGACCTAATTTTCAAATGAGGACAAATATGATATTTCCTATTTGTGGGAGTAAAACCTGTTAGTGAAGTAAATAGTTACAAAGATAAAAGTACAATTTCCTTCAAATCGTGAGGATGAAGTATGAGCTTATCTTCAATCAGCTGTTGTATTTCATGGTTATTTTTTGAAATATGATGACAATTGTTCAATGAGAAACATCTTACATGACAACTTCAGCAACTAATTTTGTCAAAGAAAGGTAATGGCTTTTTCCACCTAGTGAGTGTATTTTCTTTGATAACCCATTTGTAATTATAGTTTCTAACCTTCAAATATTTACATTTCAGTGAAATCACAGTTTCAGAAGTGGTGATTTCACATTAATGAACATTCTGTTTTACCCTGTAATAGCATTTTTTGACATTTTATTTATATTGTAATAAATATATCAAGAAACTGTACTTATATTTTTGAGAACGAAAAACTGAATTGATGCTATATCTGGATTTGTATTATTTCAACCTTATTAAAAAACTCTCATGCTTTGGTAATGATAAAGGACATTTAATTAGGCTTAATGAGAAGCAATATGAACCATCCATTTTAAAATTACAGCAGCATCATAATCATGTCATTTCTTCATTACTCTTTTCTACAACACTTTTTCTAACCTAGGAGATAGAGGTGATTGGGTGCTTTCTTAAACTGGTCCCAGCATCCTTCTGTGTTTTACCTTGCTATTGGATTTCATCTCTGTCAGTCAAGTAAGACTGAACAAAACTTAAAAGCTGTTCTGAGCACTAGATTTCTGGAATCATAAATTTGGATATCTTGCATTTCCCTATCCTTCCTTTCATGATAGGCAATCAGGTGATCTTCCAAAATCCCGTTATCCATGATAACATTTATGATAATTCTTTCCAAAATACTATGCCATCTAATGCCTATTTGTATGTAGTCAATGCTCTATATAATTACATTTAATTATTAACTTTATCTCACTTTTTTTCCCCTCATTTTATTTAACTATCTTACTGATCTGTGTTAGAAAAAAAAAAGTCTTAAACAGTTTAAAATCAAGTGAAACCGCAAATGAAAACAGTCAGTTGAAACTAGCACTGGTGAAGGTCCCAGGGTTAGAATGTAACATGCTCTCATTAACACCCAATAGGATTGCAGTTGAAACTAGTCTGTTATTACTGCACTAACGCCAGCACAGTCTTTTCCTAATTGTGTTCACGTCATCCTTAAAGTAGCCAAGAATTAATTTTCCTTTGATAATAGCAGAAATGTCTTCCCCTGGCAGGTGAGGTCATTTCTCTTAGTCCAAGATGTACCAGTCTTGCTGGCTGGGAAGTGCCTCCTTGACAGCCAGCCAGCTATCCATAACTCAAGGCTCAGTGCTGTCTGTCTACCATCTACTCCATTTAACTTATTCAGCTCACTTCTCTGTCTGACTTGCACCACTTGTGTTAAAAATAAAAAATAATAAATTAAAAAAAAATAGGAAAAAAAAATAAGTTTCCAACCCAGGCAGGTTTCAAGACCCATAAAGCAGGTAAAAAAATTTCATGGTCTAATGTAGGCATCAAAGTTCATGGAATCTGATTTGCCTGTTGTAACCATCTTTTTAAAACTAATCTAAGCTGGGCTCTCTCTTTAATCACAAGAAGGCAACAGATATCTAAAGTATGTGCTTTTAATTGTAAGGCAATCTGAAGATTGCCTTTTTCCCTTGACTAGTCCCTTGACAGTGCAATCTCTTTGCCATTATTGTCCTGCAGAGTCAGGCATAATGATTCTGCACAGAGGCTACAATACTCTACAACCATTTTATCACAGTGGAGTACAGCACTAGTGGATGCATAGGATCTGTAGACAACATCCCACGCCTTGTGTTGCACTTGAAAATTGCATAGCTTGTACAGCACTAAACAGCCTCAGCCACCTACAAATGGCTTATGTACTTCCCTATAAAAATATATATCTCAAAAATTTGAAATGTATTTCAGTGGGATCTCTTTTCTGTACCGCAGTCATTCCTACCTTTATGGAATGCTGTGGAGCTGTGTGTAATCTGATAAGGGAAATTACATTTTATTTTAGTTCTGATGGACAGAAGTAACTCAGGTTTGTTTCTGAACAGAAAATGGAAGACTTCCAAATATAATATGGATGTCTATTCAACAATAGTGAAAAGTGAGCAAGGTGTATGTCCAGAGATGAATAAAAATGGAGGTCTAAGTAACTTTACATATTTATTTCATATGAAAAATAGCTTTCTGTTTTACTACTACTATTATTATTATTGTTCTTAAAGGTTTTCCCATGTTGGAACTTGAATGCTTTTCTTTGCTAATGCTTTAGCTTTATGTTTTTTGCAATAATTCAAATTTAACATATTTATTATGTTTACAAGTGAGAGGCAAATGTTCTTTAATATATGCATAAAGTATGATGATAAGATCCAATGAAAGTGTTTTGTTTACTGTGTATTTTGAATGGCAATGAGACTATATGAATTAAAGTACTGTTGAATAACAGGTGCTGCTATAGTTTTTATCACTGCATACTATTTTTAAATTTATTTTTTTTAGCTTGCTACATACTCCAGTAAGCACTGTTACAGGATTTATTTATTTATTTATTTTTGAGAAGGAGCATTTTAAAAACTCTCATGGGTCTTAAGTCATTTTTCTTTTAATTCTTTCATCCACTAATCTAGTAATCTTAGGTAACACAAATTCAAACACAGGGCTGAGCAATATCTAAAAATCAGAGTTGCCTTGCCATACAAAGCATCATATTTCTATGTCCAGCCCTAAAAACTAAAATCAAACACTGGCTATGAGGTTCTTAAGTTCCAATGTACAATACTGGAATGTATAAATTTTGCATAGCCAGGACTAAATCCAAGTCAGCTTCAGTTTAAAGCAGTGATGATTTTCATGTGAGGGGTAGGATTCCATATACCAGTACAGAAATAGAAGTCATTTATGTTATAGGCTGATTTTTAAATTCTGACTTTGTTTCAAGCTTGTCAGAAACTTGTGAAGCTACACAAAAGTATCACAAATCTGTAATGCAGAGGAACCTAAATAACTGTAAGATATAACCTTAATAACTGTAAGATATTCTCTAAATATGCCTATTTAGAGAAAAGGTGGTGAACAGAAAGGATTTTAAGAGAAGGAAAAATATGTGTTAACTAATGGCTGAGTGGCATACTTAATAATGACTACTTTCATATCTGCAGTTCTTGTCAGTGTAATATACACAGAGTTCCTTTGTTCACATCCAAACTATTCTCTGTAGCAAATATAATACAATTTATTTCAGTTCTATTCTGTATGCATCAAGAAGAAACTTTGTGAAATTCTATAGCTTGTGTTAAATAGGTGGTGAGATTGTGCCCGTAATGTTCTATATGGTCCTAAAATCACCAAGAGCAGAACATGGGGTCTCTACAATCTGCTGTCACTGCACAGGCTAGACGGGCCACCTTTTATGCAGACTTTTATGCAATCAAAAGTTGGAACTTTCCAGACACAGAACTTGTAACCCTTAAAAATAGTATCTGGTGACTCTGTTACTGTTAGTTGCCTGGAGAGCAGGCATTCACATATGAGTTAGCTGCCATAAACTGTCTTTACCTGTTTCAGATATCTACATTAAGGTGAAATGAAGCGCACTTCAGAAGTGCTTGTTTCTCCTCATTGACTGTGAAGGGAGCCTGAGGCAACCAGCACAAATTTGTTTAGTCCAGTGAGTCTCACATGGAGGTCACCGGCCTTTGATGAGGCACAAGGACACAGAGGACTAAGCATGCTGCATTGTTTCAAATAATTTTATACAGTACTGAACAAATGAGCTGTTTTTGCTTCTGTAATTGCAATGCACTTACACAAATGTAATTGAACTTTTGTTCTAAGGTGTATACTCTTAGACAGTAGAAGATTTAAATATACACATACATTTACACTTAAACAGCTTATTGAAACTGTCCCAAGTTATGGAAAAACTCTATGTGGTTTGCTGCTCAGAAGCAGCAACCATTTTTAAGTGAAGACATCAGACAACTTGTAGCTTATACTAGCTGAATTCTTAGAGGTAGAGGATATTCTCCCCCACCCCCAATAGTATTCCTCAGTTAGGATGTAATATATAAATATCTAGCCAAATTTTTTACAAATGTCTTCAGAGTCTGCTGAATTGTTATTCTTCAATGGTGCTGGCTGATGTTGAGAACCTAGATTTGTGCATGGTGTTATCTTACTACCCAAAACTAAAAATTACAATTAAAAATTACAATTAAAAATTTGTTCTATAGTACGTTACTTTGAAATGAGCAAATATGTGCTTGAGCTTTGCATTTTAATAGATTTTACCTAGACAGTTAGTTGCTGAACATTTGGTTATGTTTCAGTAGCGTTTGTTTTCCTTCATAGCATTTAAAGCTATTTGGGTATAACATTACCCTTTTGAATGAATGCTAAAATGAGGATTCTAGGAAAGATTTGGAAATATAACTCTAACGTATTTAGCATGACTGAGTAACTTAATTGATGAGCTGGCAATGTGTTTACAGAACATATTCATTCTAGAAAAAAATGTCATTATGACAATTTCAATTATTACATGCAGTGTGTTTCCTAAGAAGAATTTCTAGCTTTCCTTTAGCATATGATGGGAGAAAAAGAATTTTCTCTTTTAGAAATGCAATGGTTATATATGACATGAGGGTAACCTATGGACATCCTGATCTACATGAAAATTTAGTGGGAAAAAAAAAAAAAAAGAAGAATGGCAGGGCAGGAGGGGAGTCAGGAAATTTCTGAATTTATTCTCCTGAGCAATCAAGTGGTTTCCATCAAAGATGAGCTTGCTGCCAGAGCCAGCTTGTTTTATAGTTTTTGTCTACGCTAAATAGATGTGTATAATCTCTGTAGTTGCAAAGTGGTAACTTTTCAGTGGTTACAGACATTTGTCAAAGCACACCCAAAAAGCAGGATGAAGAGCACAGACAGTGCGAAGATTGTGTAGTTATTAAGACTGCCGATGGCTACTTTAAGGCACTTCAAGTTTCTGCACATTTGCATTTCAGAAGGAAATGTAGGATGCATTGCTGGGGAGTCATGGGTTATGTACTTGGAGCTGAAGTATAGACTTTTCAAGGGTGTATGCCAATATAAACTGATACACCAAACAACTGAACAAAAGCTGAGACATGGAAATGTGTTAAGCAAATATCAGAACTGTGAACATCTATCCTGAAAGTCTTAAAAGTCTTAAAACTGGCATGTGAAAAGCTTTCATGAAATTTAGATATACAATGGCAACCAAGTAAGTACAGATCTGTTACAATATCAACAGTTGTACTGGGTCTGGCTGGGCTTGAATTAACTTTCATCCTGGCAACCCATATGGTGCTGTGCTTTGTGTTCCCAACAGAACGCTGTTGATAACACACCAATGTTTTGGCTGTTGCTGAATAGCCTCAAGGCTTTCTCTCTCCCACCCCCAACGAAAGCAGGCGAGTAGCCTTGCACACAGCAAGTAGGCAAGAGGTTGGCAGGGGCTGTAGCTGGGGCAGCTGACCCAAGCTGAATGAAGAGATACTCCATACATAAAACATCACGCTCAGCAGGAAAAACTCAGGGAAAGGAGGAGGAAGGAGGAAATATTCGTGGTTATGGTGTTTGTCTTCCCAAGCAAGCGTTAGGCGTGCTGAGCCCCTGCTTTCCTGGATGTGGCTGGACGTCTGCCTCCAGATGAGAAGTAGTGTGTGAATTTCTTGTTTTGCTTTCGCACGCAGCTTTTGCTACCTGTATTAAACTCTCGTTAACTTGATCTATACTAGCCTTCTCTCTTTCCTTCTATTTTCTTCTCATCCCAAGGGAGAGGGGAATAACCAAGAGGCTGGGTTTTTGTTTGGCTGTTGGCCAGGGTCAATGCACCACAACAGTAATTCTTTTTAACACATGATGTTACAATCTTAAACGTGTTTTGAAAGGATTACATTTTTTTCTGACTTCCTTCAGAAAGTCAATTCACAGGTTTTATGATTTAATGTGTCATAGCATGAAAAATATTTAGTTAAATGCTCAAAGTAACTGAGGAAAGGAAACCATTAATGCTAATTCAGATAAACTTCAGTGGTCTTTGCTGTAATCTGTTGTCCTCTGAATTTTCACTGTTCAAGCATTTACATTTAACATGAGAAAGCATTTGACCGTGCACGCTACAGAGAAGTAAGTTGAGCATGTATTTTTCTCTTTCTGACTGAGTGAACTTGTATATTATTATTTTAATTACCCCTCAGGCAATTTTCTGATGTGTGGTTGTGTGCAGGTCAGTGTTCTACGAGTCCTTCAACATGACAGTTCATAGAATAATTATCCTGTCATCACACCTTGATTCATTGTTACGTAGTTTCTTGTGCTTTTTCTCTTACTCACATTTGCTTAGCAACCAGATCACACGGCTCTGATACTTATTATTCAAGTAATCACCCACCCCAGCACATAGATGCATCAATTAAAGCTTTACAATGAAGTATATTGTTCTGTGTAGAATCCTCAGGTGTCAGGAATTAAAAATTGATTTTAAATGGTACAGACCTTCTTCAAATGGATAATCTGGGTTTATATTAAACAAATAAGCCTACTAACATTCTAAACAAAGAAAGCAATAGGTCACAATCGATAGGAAATTGATGATAAAATTATATTTTGTTCTTAAAATGCATAGTCTTTTATAGAGATTTATCAATATAAATGCAGCACTGAAATGTCTGAGTGCTGAACATCTATATTAGATATGTTTTTTCAGATGCAAATCAATTTTGTATCTGCTTTATTGACTCTTACATATATTCTTTGTAAACATTTTCTGGCTAATTTTCAGATTTGGGTAAATTTCACAGCAAATTATTATTAGAATGTGACTTGAGTACCGAGAAGCTGTCAAGATGGTTCACTGATTTAATGTTGGCATCCTGCAGCTTTGACTGTAATCAGCAGATGCTCTGGCATTACCATAAATGTTTTCTTAACCATCTCTGTCAAAAAAGAGATTTTTACTGTTTGGAGTCTGATTAAATTCAGTTTGGCTTCTTTTGCATAATTAATATACCATGATGATCTCTAACCTTTTGTTTTTAATATCACCTTTTGAGCTAGACACAATTGCAAGGCTGCTTTGTAAGTCAGAACAGACAAAGGAATACCAAGTCTATATGTAAATTTATATTTTTTTTCAGTGTCTTAGGAGGTCTTGCAGCTATCTGCCTTGATTTCTCAATTTCTCAGTGAATGAATGTAAGGGGATTATTTTTTCAGTTTCTCTCTCTCTCTCTCTCTCTCTCTCTTTTTTTTTTTTTTTTTTTTTTTTTTTTTTTTTTGCCACTCTATCTACATGAAGATTTTCTAAATGAGAGAGAGGTTTCTGGCAAACCAAAAATATTTTATGTCTTAAATTTCTTAAAAGTCAAATTTTTTACATAGGAAAGTGTAATTGTTAGAATATAGGACATTAAGTATGTTCATCAAGTGAAAAATGCATACCATTGATGATGTTAAACACAGCGTTTTGAATTTGCCTGGATTGGATTAATTACCTATGACATTGTGTCTAGAATTTGCTTCAGATCATAATTCAGTGATACTGAGACAAGTGAGTAAAAGCCATCTTTAAAGAGTAATTCCTTATTTAGATTCTGTTGAAATCCTAGTTATTTTCAAAGTGATTTGTTGCACTTGCAAAGTACATCAAACACACCTATGACTGGATCATGTGCAGAGCGGATTTATTTTATATCCCATCTCCTTCCGTACATGAACAAGGCCAAGTTACAGTCCATCCCAAGGGAGGAAATTATTAGGTGAAAATACACAGCATAAATTAGCTTCATACAAAAAGTGAGAGAATTGTGAAGGAGTTTATATACAACCTTGAAGAAGGAGCAAAGGATGAATTACTTTTCTGTGTGTTTATTTCATAATATTTAGTTTTGTGTGAGGCTCTTCTTAAAAATGTACGATTTTCTGCTGCATGGTTTCAGTCTCCATGATAGCATGCTTTCGACTATTACATTTTTCTGCAGCATTTTGACAAAGAAGGAACCATAATAATAATTATTATTGAACAGTGACAGTCACATGGACTAAGATGATTCAGCTTCATCCTATCTCCAGTGTGTTCATGAAGGCAGTCTTGGTTGTTAAGTGTACACGGGTCAAACTGCACAATCAGGTCTTTGCTTCTGTCCTGTTAAGTGAAGAGCCTGTGAGCCAAATGCTATTCTTGCAATCTTTGGGATAATAGTGGATGACAGAGAAGTGCAACAGGTGATAAAAGACCTTCTTTCCCATCAGTTTGACCTGACATTTCAGAATACTTGTGCTTTACCTTCAGTATTTCAACCTACCAATACTCTGATTGCTGATATAAACCTGGAAATGGAAATTTGGGCTAAAACTGTTACGATCAGAAACAGCATAAAAACAGGCTAAGTGGATGAACTTAGAGTTTAGTGTGAAATTCTAAAGGCAATTTATGTACTAGACATAGTTACATAGTTTTTGTAGAACATTTGTTCTAAAATAATAAACACTTGACAGAAGCAACAACGTGATTTAGAACTGCAGTGCATGGAATCTCATCAATATCATTCCATTCTTTAAGACTTGCTGCTTTGTTGCTTGGGTTTGTTTAGTTTTTATTTTTCAGAAGAATGAGGCTCCCTACTGTTGTTTTTTTGTTGTTTATGGTGTGTGTGTTGGGGGGAAGGCACAACAATTGGTAAAAGAAAGCCACTATTTGTGTGTTTCTTTTCCATTTTGGTTATTTTCATCAGCATGTTGTTTATCATTACCCACTGCAGCTGCCTGTAGCTTTCCTTTGATGGCAGCAGTCTTTATGCATATTCCTTAAATTCTTTATCAAAGTGTACCTTGAAAGCAGTATTCATGTATAGGTAGAGACTATACAGAATATTTTGGAGACTAAATGCATCTCCTGCTCAAAGATAGTATGTGGGATCTACATAAATTAACTTCAGCCGAACAGAGTATAACTTGAGACTACAGAACTCTATGTATTTTGTCACAAACCACCTATTTATAGTCATGATTTTTTACTCTATTAACTCTAAAAAGGATTTGAAATGGCAAGCTACAATATGCTTGTGTACAAAGTAAAAAGCCAAGTAATAAAACCACATTTCAGAAATGTAAAATAGTCCAAATATGTTAACTGCCATATTTTATCATAGATCATTATAATTTCCCAATCGTTTCCTGTTCTGAAGAAAAGAAAAAGGTGATATTTATTCTAGTTGTACATTGGGAGAAATCCCATAAACACCTAACTTGCATAACATTTCAATCCACTGAAAAGCCTTCTGTCATTGGTTGTGCCTCATCCATACAGATAGGATCGAAATTTATCTTTTTACACCCCTAATCTCAACACAGATAAGATTAATTTGTATTTATTAATAGTACAGTCATGCCAAATTATTTATCCTTTAATTAAGAGACTTACCCATTTAGGTTTTTAAGGATGATTCAAACCATTAGCTGTAGGAATCCATAGCGACCATAAGTAGGTTTCCAATTTGGAAGTTTCTGTTTTGCAGTTTCTAAGAACTCCACAATATACCTTGATTTATGGAAAGATGCATATGAGAACAAGACACAGAAGATAAAACGGAATGCAGACTGAAACAGGGAGGAAGCTAAACACATAAGTCTGAATTAGCCATCAGACACCCTCATAGGTTTCTTCCCTCACATGAAAAGCTTGGATGAATTTTGTCAGTAGTTTGATGCACAGTTTTGTTCTCTTTTCATCTTGACAGGCACTCTAGACTTTCATTTAAATCCCAGTAACTTAAAGTTGCATTTCTTGTAATGAAAGTCATTGCCATATTAGAGGTGAGAGTGTGTTAAAAAGAGAAAGTGGTCCCATCTCTACACAACTGTAAGGTACATTTGGAAAAACAGGAAAAAGATCTAATGGAGTGATCAACAGGAGTGTAGAGTAGTCTTTGAGAAGATGTAGGTAGGGGATTAAAAAATGTAGGTAGGCAAGGGATTAAAAGAATTTTGAAAGGCTTTTTTTGTAGGGCCAGGTAAAAGGGAGCTGGTCCAGCACAGTTCGTTTCTTCACAAATTAGTTTGCTCACAGTTTATAATTGATTAGCTTTGAAATTTAGCTTCTATAAATCCTCTATCCTAGTCTCACTTAGTTCTGACATATTCTCTTCTTGCCTGTGAAATGACAAAAAATATTTGGTGTTTCTGAAAACTTAGCGAATCTCATCTTAAATTGAAGTATTGATTAGTGTTTATTCCTTGCATTTCACGCTTCTTAATAAAACACTTGAACAGCAGTACCAATTAAATGCACATTTTTATTTTTTATTTAGTCTTCTAAATTTCAGTAACACTTTTCCATGCCTTATCTGATTTGGATTAGTCAAGTTGTGAGCATGAAATATAAAGGTGTAAGTAATTACTTATCAAACAAAGATCATCTCAGTACAGCTAACACTTTTTAGGTGCTGGGGCTGCAGGGTATAACTGAAACAAGTCGTAAGAACACATAGCGCTCCTTTAATATGTTGGGGACATTCTCCAATCCTGCCCTTGTCAGTCACTGAAATTGTTGAAAAAAATATGAAACTAATAAAAAGTGACAATAAAATATATTTAAAGTATTTTCCATTATACTATCCAGCAAGGAGATATCCCATTTTTTATGAGTCATGTTACGTGATAGGCATGGACCTTCTAGCTATAGCAGTCTTTCTTATTACATCCAAATTCTCCTTCTGGGTGGTAAGGCAGGCTTTTAAGAAAGAGAATTAGGTGTTGTGATGTTCTGTCTTCTAATGCCAATGCCAAAGGCTGGGAATGGGTTTCAGGGGGTAAGCTTTGGGCTGTATAAATTACATTAAGGAAAGATAGGTGCCTGAAAAAAAAATGGCTCACCTGTGTCCTGTACCTTAAGCTCTAACAGAAATGTGAGGGGAGTGGGAGAGAGGGCAGTGTGGGAAATGAGACCCTCATTTTCAACTTGAGAAGAAAACAAGAAAACGATTTTTGTGTTGTTCTTTCTAACAGTAAAAAGCAAAGAGTTTGGAGTCACAATTTGAAAATTGAAGGGGTCCCTCCTTCCTTCCTTCCTTCCTTCCTTCCTTCCTTCCTTCCTTCCTTCCTTCCTTCCTTCCTTCCTTCCTTCCTTCCTACCCTCCCTCCTTCCCTCCTTCCCTCCTTCCCTCTCTCTCTTTGTAATTGGGAAATTAAAATAGGTAATGCTAGAAGACAGATAGAGTCCTCTTATCTCTAAGCTATTGTGGGTTGGCCTTGGGTGGCAGCCAAACCCCCAGCCAGCCACTTGTTTGCTGCTCAAGCCCCCAGCAGGACAGGGCTGGAAAATAGGAAGAGCAGGACCAAGAAAGGTCATGGGTCGAGATAAGGTTCCATGTGGTCCCTTCCGGGAGGCAACGAACAGCACAAAGGGCTGCTGGACCCAGCCCTGCCCCACAGCAGGGCCCTTGGAGCCAGCTGGAACCAGCCCTGTCCGCCATGGGGCAGCCCCGGCCTCACCTCACAGAGGAGCCCTGCATCTCCCCAAATACTTTGACCAACATCTGGATGGCAGCACCAGGATGCCAACATCCAATATAGCTGTCCCTGTTAGAGGTGAAGCTAGGTGCCTCTGAAGCCTCCATCTTGTCCTGAACTTGAAAACAGAGGTCCTCAAAATGCCTGCCAGCTGTGCTTGTATTCAGCCTTTCAAAATTAAGAGTCTGTCTCAGTAGTAAATCTTAGCCAGTTGAAACATAAGCCATTATTGCCTAGTTTACCTCAGAAAAAGTAGTTCATATTTGAAAACTGTTTTGCTGTTTTCCTCTACGGCAATGCACCAATGGATCGTTAATACTTTATGGGTGGTTAATACTTCGGTATAGGCAAGGGAATCCATCACGGATACCTCCAGATTAACTTTTCAAGGCTTTGTCTTTATTTAGCTAGAACATACAGGGATGATGGGGGCATACATCAATCTCCTTGCAAACCCCATTTTATGTGACCATGCTCTAAATACATAAGATTTCATTGGCACATGCATGATGGTGCAGTCAGTATAATTCGTGGAAGATGGATGGGACTTCCAGACTGAGGCTGGACTGCTGAAAATATTCAGGCTTATGGGAGTGCTGTACAGTTGCATCCAAAATCAGCATATCGTGCTACTCTCTGGGGCATGTCCCCAGAATATCTTCTAGCAAAAGTAAGTCATGACTCATAATGTAAGAAATAATTTGCGTTGGTGGTAAGGTTGGTGCGTAAGTGTTGGCTGAAGAAAACCTATCATCATAGACATAGCTTCAGGAGTACAATGTGGCATGTGGAGCACAAGCCAAACAGATAGGAAATAAGTCCACTGGGTCTTTGAGCAATTTCCCTGTTAACTTGGTAAAAGATGTAATGAGTCTGTAACTGCAATTGTTCTTTCCTATATTATTTCATCATGCCCCACATTGAGATGTATGACTGTAATACAAGCTTATAATGCCATGTAATGTCGTTCTCCTTATTGTATTTACAAATTTATTTTTCAATCAGTGTACAAGTATTTACATAAAAAGCAAGTTTGTCCTTAGCATTAAGACTTTTATTGAGAAACTATGCAATGAAATAAAGCTTTTCAAAGTACTTTTTTATTTTAAATATTTATTAGTGGCTTTAAAAAAATCCATATCTCTACTTCAGTAAGTCTCTTGCAATCATTTTTTTCACTATTAAAGGTAATATACAACAGCATTAGGCAGGATTTTAAAATCTCCAACTGATCATATTTTGTTTCCCCAGGTTCACAGCAGGCAGGTCTCATATTACTGATTTCTTTTGTTCACATTACACAATTTCCTTTTTCTGAATATAAAGTATGCAGCCTTTAATAGATTATAAGCTTATTATTGTAAGTTGTTCTATGCTAGGACACCATTTAAACTAAGGAAAGCTATTAAGCACAATTTTCTGTCAACTGAATTTCGTGAGCATTGCTGTTAATCAAAGTAATTTTAAAAGACTTGCATCAAGATGATAGTAGCTTTTTGGCTCTAGGTTATGTGAATATGAGTTTGAAATGTTTTTGATTAACAGCAATGTTCAGGAAATTCATATCTGAGAAAACTGAATTTTAATAGGTCTGAAGATGTCAAGGACCTACAATAGGATTTAAATGTCATACAATCTGAACATTGAGACTTCAGTAGTGTACAATGCAATCTCTGCCTAACCCATGCCTGGAAGCGTTTAGTAGTGGTAAAGTCAAAACTGTTATGGGTAAATGTTTTCTCACTCCAGCCTTTAGAAACCTTAACTCTGAAATCAAAGGTTTTGTTTCTTTTATCTTCATCTGCACGGTGATTGTTATAATACAGGTGAATGACAGTTTTTGATTGCTAAGAGTGACCAAGCATTAGAAACAGTCTTAACGGATGCCAACTATGTCCAATGTGTACAGCAAATTAATAAATTCTGTCTTTATCCAGTGATTTTTAATGTCTGCTTTCTTTTTTGTCTTGCTGCTGCATGAAGGTACACCTCGCTACAGTAGGTGGACAAGTAGTGCATCTCCTGCAATGTAAGCTTTCTTATTAACAAGACTTCACCTAGAAGTGCCTCTCCATAAGCAGTTTTCTTTTAACTGTATATAACGTTATTCTTTTCAGTTAACATTGTATTTGAACCAAGATATATGATGTGTAAATGTATTTATTTTATTCTGCGAGTTGATTCAAATATAGTTTCAAAATATAGTTTCAAATATAGTTTTTGTTCCAAATAAAAGCAAAAGCTAATAAATGTCCATAGTGTAATGGTTCAAAGTAGTTTAGAAAAAGTCTGTTATTTCTGCCTGGTTTATGGATCTTCTGGGGGTACCCTTGTTATAGAGAGGAAAGTATTAAAATGGTGGCCCAATGTGACTAAGCCATTTCCTTGCTGTTGCAGACAGACATATAAAAAGTATTCTCTTAAGAAACAGATTGAATTGCTCCTTATAACTGGTTATATTTTTTTGCTCTCACTTTATTATATGTGCATTCCAGAACTTCCTTAGTCTGATGGTTCAAAATATTCAGGTCTCTAACAGAAATATTGTAATAGTTATTTGTTTTTGTGCTCACTTTATCAGTTAAGTTTGTTTTGGGGCCTTTCCTGAAAGTAAATAGCAATATTCTTCCTAGCCTTTATCACACTAAAGTAAACAAGCTCTTCTACTGTCCCGATCCAGGTTACATGCTGAACATGTTACATGCAGATCATAGCCTTGTAGTTTTTAACTCACTGTCATGGTTTCAGTCACACTCGCATGTATGGTCCATTGGCTTTTTTATACCATCCATCAGTTGTAAGCTGAAAATGCACTTTTGTTCCTGTAGTATAGGATTTGAGGGAGCTCTGGTAGTAATCCAAAGAAATTACTTTGGAATGGATGGGATACCAAATCACTAACACATGAAAGCTTTGAGTTAGTGTGTGAAACAGTATAGAGTTTGGGGTTAACACAAATTAATTCCTGTTGTATTAAAATAAACCACTGACAGGGTAGAAAATATTATTTCTTATTAATTAGTGACAGTTTCTCCTTTTCTTCTTCCTAGTATCTAACTAGTTTTAAACTCTGACTTAAATAGCAGTGATCCTTCATTCTACTACAAAAAATACCACCAGAAACATATGTACCTCAAGTATTGCAGCAGTTCATTTTTTACATGCATGCTTAACAAAGTGAAATGTAAGACTGTGAGTATATATGTTTTCTGAGACAGGCCCAGCAAAGTTCAGTGTTTCTGAATAGGAATCATAACAGGCAGTTTAATAAGTTTGGAATTGCCTACAGCCAAATCTGCTACTAAGGGACATACAATACATATAGCAATATGGACAAGCACAGGCATGGCAAAATGGCATACAAAAGACACAATAGGCATAGCAAAATGGACGTGCATAGACATAGCAGGTATATCAGTGCTATATAGAAAAACCCTCCTTGACTGAAATAACATATAGGGAAAAGATGCCACCTGATTTAGGAAGCATCAGAAATAACTTTAAGATGATACAACTGGAGTCAGAGAAAATCTTTTTCTTTTTTTTTCTTTTTTTTTTGAATTGACACTAGTCCTGCAATATTTTTGTAACACAGCTTGAAACCAAAATGTTCTCATTTCTTAGGAAGTGTGTTAATCACTAGAGTATCATGTATTAAGAAAATGAAAATATGATTGTTTCAATGAATTGTGGCTTCTTCACTGCACAGGAGTTACAACAAGTAACATGAGGACTACTCACATAAACTGGCTGGTGTTTAAAGCGCTTTCCTAATGACATTTCCTGTTGTTGCAGGACCCCTCAAACAGAAAGCAAGGACTCTGGTCTTTCAAGTTGACTCTGTTCACTAGTCTATGCCTAGAAAGTCATGATTATCAGTGACATTGCTCCAATTATTATGGGAAAAAAAATGAAAAAAGAAAAATGTATACTGAGCTTTGTTCATTCACTTATCCCCACACAAGAATTCTAGATTGTAAGCAGCAAGTTATGGAAGACATCTTTGTGCAAGGTTGAATCAGAGTTTCAAAGTGGGATGAGACTGGGGATAGATCCTAATATCTAACCTGAATCAGTTTCTTGCTTAGACTATCACAGAATCACAGAATTTCTGGGTTGGAAGAGACCTCAAGATCATCGAGTCCAACCTTTGACCTATTTGCTGTTCTAAGTCACTCTAAGGCACAGTATGAGAAACTGTGGTAAATATTGGTGGATTTTTCTTTGAAGCGTCCATGCTAAATGTTCGCTTCATCTTTTATTCAGTGTAGTTCATCATACTTAGTTGATCCTTGTGCTTGACTATTTTGTGGTGAAGATTGCTCTGAGCTGCAAAGTGGTCACATCTTGGTACATAGTACACATCTGCACTTGATCTGTGATTATGAGGATTATTTTTTTCTGCTTTAAAATGTATTGATTTTCAAAACACCAAGAGTTTTTCCCACTGCCCCTAGGTTGTCTTCAACAGAGTGCAAACTAAAAGGCTACGATGTAGCTAGTATTTTGTATATTGACACAGGTAGCATGCATTTATCAACCTACAAATATGTGTTCAGAATCAATAAATGTAAACATTTAAATGGAATGGGATATTTAAATTATATATGTTGGGTTTGTTATGTGTAATTATAAAGATGTATTCATCTCCAATCTTTGGCCTTCTGTGATTCAGAAAAACTGAAATGTATGCTGCTGCATCTTCAGGGTCAAATTATTTTTCATAGTATTAAAAAAAAATGGGTCATTCAGCTAAGTGAAGAAAATCTGTTATTATCAAATTTTAATTAACAATTGTTTATCTGATTTAGAAGATGGTAGAAAGAAGGTATTATTTTCTTCCACTTTCCAAAAGGTGATTGTACTTGTAAAATTTGCTGAGATTGTCCAAGAAAGTGTGTAAAATCCTCATCCATCACCGAGAGCCCCTGGTCAGGGAATGACAGTGCAGTAAATATCTTCAGCAGCTGCCTTTTAATGTACAAGCTGTTTTCAGTAGGAATTTTCAGCTCTCACATAAAACACACTGTCATGAGTGACTGCCTGTGCTCCAAAGTCATTACTATTGGGATGATGGAACATCTTTCAGCGAATAACCAAAAAACTTTAAATGTCATGTCAAGTTTGTTGAAGCCATTTTCAAGCCTTGTTCAAGGTTACATGAATATTGAGTATGCCTGTTTTTAAAGAGTTGGAGATCTATGAGAGAGACTTCTCAGGTACTGGTACAGCAAACAGCCACTTGATTTGGTGTTGGGTGTGGGGAAGCAATCTGTCTGTTAATGCATGTCAACCCACCAAAGCTCCCAAATCTTAACTGAGTGCATCTCCTTGAGACAGTTAATACCAGAGATGTTTAGCAAAAAGTAGCAAGTTATGCAAATTTTTAAAATTACTTAGCTGCCTAAAATATCACAAAGGAAAGAAAAATTATTACAATGGATAAATAAATTGAAATAGATTTTTTAAACATTTTAAAATTTGATCAATTAAAAAATATATAGGAAATGTAATTAACAAGATAAAAATTTTGAAGTCATTGTGAATTGCTGGGTATTCTGTTTTATCTTTGACTTCAGTGAGAAAGAAGGCTCTTCAGGCTCTGTCCTTAATTTCATGGGGAATATGGATGCTAATCCAACAAAGTCATGTAAAGTCTGTATCATTTCCAGAGGACCAAACCCCCTGCTTTTGAAGTGATATTTTTTTTTCTTGCCTCTTCGGCCATCATTAGTCCCTCTAATGCATCATCTGCATAGATACAAAATTTTGTCTGGTCAAGAGGTGTTTTTGTTACAAAGTATTGAAACTGAATATTTTAATATTGAAATTAAGTTTGTTTGTTCTGTCTTCTACAGAGAACCAGAAAGTACAGCCAGAGAAGTCATGTTCACACCACAGTATCAGTTTAAAATCGACAAAAAGCCCAGTCAACAAAGAAGTTACTTATGACGTGGAAACAAGTTCTTCTATGGCATGGAGCAAGACTGTTGGGAGAAAGGAAGCCTGTAATGGAGAAGAAAACAAAGAAAAGAAAACAGAGCGTATTGGGTCTCCTTCTAAGGGAGAAGCCATTCCAGAAGTAGAAGCTCTCCTGGCAAGACTGCGAGCACTATAGAGTAATCATATAAAGGATTAAATCAAAACTTAAAGACAAGCTATAAAAGTGTATCTCTTCAAGATACACTAATTTTCCACTACTGACATCACATACTTTTGAGTTCCAAACTTCCCTAGGTATTAATACTCTGCTTCTAAACTTTTTGCAAGACTCCACAAAATGATACTGTAGTTTTGCTTAACTTCAAAAAGATTTTTGTTATATATTTCACCTACTGAGACCACAAAAAAATGTCAGCAGAAACAAATAATAAATTATTCCAAGACACAATCCTTTTAGTCAACAGGCTGCTGACCACATGTTTTGAGAGCTTCTCAAAATAGAAGTAGAGTATCTTTTAAATATTGTTAGATCATCATGCCTGGGAATAAGGGTCAGTAAATATCAGGAAAGTCAGTCTTATATTTTCCACTACATTTTTTATTCTGAAGAGATTTTATTATCTAAAAAGTATTATTATAGCATCATTTGCAATTATAGTAATGGGAAATGTATATCATATAAATTTCTCAGCCATGTTCTAGTTTGAGTTCATTGAAGAGTACCAAAGCTTGCTTAATTATATATGCATTTACAAAAGGGAAATACATGGACAGTAAACAAAGAATCTATGCAAATAATATACTTTACGTGTGAATAATATATCACTTCTATTAAGTTTAGTTATAATGATTATATCAAGATAATATATATGATTTCTATGAATGCAATGTTTTGCAGTTGTGTCCATAGCGGGCAAAAGGTCTTTCTTCACAGTTATTTACGAATGTAATTTTTTATATTTTCACATGTGAGTGAGGTAATATGTTTCTATAAAAAGAACATATAATGGAAAAGGTTTTTACAAGTGTTTTTTCACAAACTCATTTTCTAGTAGCCCATAAAGTCTTATTTGCTGGCACAATAGGAAACTTGCACATAATTGCTTCTCTTTTATCGCACTGTCATTGTACATTCTTACATGTTCGCTATCATATTTATTAATTGCACATCATAAAGAATTGCTACCTATGTTACCAAGTAGGAAGATACTATTAGTATCTTTGCTCCATTATTTAAAGCTTCCTTATTATAAGAGTGTATTAGGTATCTAATATCTTTCTACTAAATTACTCTATTTTTCTTTACAAAATGCTGAAAAATATGTCTTTCAATAAGAGTCAGTTACATGAAACCAGTGTTTCAATGCTTCAGTGCTTTTTATATCCTTGTTTAAGTTGCCTTCTTACTTTCTGCACTAAACATTAATAAAGTTAATTAGAACTCTGAAATTGGGCCTGTTTATACATACTGCATGGAGTGTTTTTCATCCATCATGGGAATCAATCTCATGTTTCTGGGGCTGTTGTAACTACCATTACACACTCTAATTACATTTCCAGCATTTGCTTAAAAAAATAGGAAGTATGAACAGAAGTCAGGGAAAGATGCAGAGAAATCCTACCAGACAGTAATTTCTTCAGCTCTATTTGGAAAAAAAAAAAAAAAGAAAAAAAAAGGCAAAGCTGCCATATGAGGTTGCCTTTGGTGCCTTTTAGTGGTTGAGTAGCAACTGCTACTATCATAATAACTAGAGCGTGGGTCACACGTCCAGTCAAATGTAAGCAATCACTGTGTGTAATACAGCTATTACTAAAGTTCAGCTAAGGTCTTCTGCACCTTGTCAACAGACTTCCTACCCTTGCTTACAGGGTACCATACAAATTACTATCTACAACATACAATATGCTTGACTACATAAAATTGTTTCTCAAACACAATGAAAATGTATGTTGAAGAAAGAAAAAAAGACTGCTGGAGGACTCTAAAATGGAAGGGCTAGAAGTGGAGAACTGCCTCTAAAATACGAACATGATGACCTACTAAGTGAAGGTGGAAGTACAGATTCATTTTCCTAAACAGTTTGAGGAAGTTTGTTCATTTGAGTTAGTGGCCAGTAGAGTAGACCACAGTAAAAAAACTGATGATTCAGGACACTACTGTGTGTATCAAGAAAATAAAATATATGAAATTACCTACTGAAATTTTCAGTAGACAAAGTGTTTCTAGCAGCCTAGCATCTTCTGATTCTAAAATAAATATTTACATTTAAAATTATAGATCTTAAACCACACTTTCGCACAAACTGAGAAGCTGTTAGAAATGTATTCCAGGGCTTTTAGTCCTTCTTAGACATTGTGTTTCTGAATTAATCCTTTCAAGCAGCCATCAAGTTAATTCACAGTTTCTTTTGTATAACCAGGAGAATAAAAAAGGCATACAAGTTTTCACAACCTATGCAAATATAATATGTAATTTTTCTGCTTTAGTATTTCTTTGTAACATCATAATTTGATGTATTCAGAGTTGGAGTACACAGTCCAGTTCAAGTGCACAGCAAGTCTTCTTTCTACATTTCATCTTTCTTTAACTTACCTTATAAGTAAACAAATAGGTCATTTTGAATATGAAAAATGCCTAAATTGCCTAATAAGTTCAGGTAAAAATAACTTTGAAAATTTTATGTCTGCATTCTATTACCATGCTTTTATGTTTTTATTAAAATGTAAAGCTCAGCTTCTAAATTGTATGGGGTAAATTGTTTTAATTCAATTTAAAAATTAATTCATTAATTCAATTTAAAATTTAAATCTAATTAAAATTTTTAAAAATGTGAGTAGACTTTTAATGCTGTGTGCTAGTTATTTTTAGTAAGACATTTTTAGGATCAAATCTATTGCCTGAACTGTAGGATTGGACTATATACCATTTTGCTAGCTATTGAAGAAGGTTTCACATTCAGTGAAAACCCCTCTGTTTCTGTAATTCACACCTGAAAATTAAATTCCTATAAAAAGAGCTTCCTGATATCTTCAAACATGACTGTTCAAATAAAAGCATTTGAAATAATTGTGTGAGGTACTTTCCACTGCTTGTTCTTTACTTGATCGGCACACAGAAGGCACAGAAAGCAATAGCTTTTCTTACCAGTGAAACAGTAAAGGTCTAACATGTTTTTGATACTTCACATTCATTTTGGATGACTTTATTTCACTCAGTAAAAGAATTTTGCTTATTACATCAATTTTCAGTTTATATGCCATATTATTCGTGGCAGTCGTCTAAATTCATATTTACATAATTCTAATGTTTTGACCTTCTCAAGATATTAATGTTTGCTATCAGTCTCCTCAAGCTACTTGCAAGCAAGCTTGACATCTGGCTTATGGACCGTAGGTAATATGCTAGTCCATGTGAATGCGGAAGGAAAAAATGATGGTAGCTACTTTATTACAAAATTGCACAATGGCATCAGGAGATGGTGGCTGCCATGAGATGCAACACTGCTCTGAATTAAGCACATCATTAAAGAAGCTTGGCCTGGAACCTGAAATAATTGTAGTTACTTCTGGTTCTCTTACTTAAAGCAAGGCTACTGAAAAGACCACATGTTGAAAAATACCTCAGATGCAGCTGTTATAAACAGTTTTCCTCCAACACACAATTTACCTTGCTTTACTCATCTGAAGCCACCTCATGTGACCAATCCTCGGCCTGGCCCAGCCAAAATCAGACTTCCTGGACCTGAATGAGTTAATGCTGAGCAGCTTGAGGCCATACAGCCCTTTAGGGTTTTATCATAAAAGCAGAAAAAGACATTTGCTGCTAACTCTTCTTCCACATCCACTTTTAATGAACAGGAACAAATTATAATTTTCACACTAATCTTTCCAAGTCTTACAACACTTGGTAACTATAAAACAAATGGGCAAGAAGCAAGGGATGGTAAACCCTGAGCTATGGCACCTAAAACATTATAATAAGCAGTCAGGGTCAAGTGAAAGAGATCAGTGACAACATTGTTTTCTCTGGAAAACAATGTGGGTTTTTGCACCTGAACTAAAGCAGAAAAATAACTTCACTTGTAATTCTAAGTCTGAGGAACAGTTTCTGAGTCTAAGAAACAGTTTAGTTTATGGGAAAAAAAAAAAAAAAAAAAAGTAGCTTCTATCAGTTTTCAGTCTTATATTATGCCAAGATTCCTACATGTAAGAAATTCTGAAATAACCATCTTGCATTAATTATGCAATAAATTAATCAATTTGATTTAAATTATTCTGGCACATGAAGCAAGCACGTTTTCTTCCTTTCCAAATATACTTTCTACATTGCACTATTTTGTGTTTTACCTGTAAGATCAGGGCTATACATCTCATTGTAAAAGCATGCCAAAAAAGCATTCTGGCCACTGTAACACCATTGAAGAATAAACAAGAGGTGGTCCAGATACAATTTTTCTCTCCCTTCCAGTTACAGAGATAGCCATTAAGTTTGATACATTAGCTGAGTGCATTCTAAACCTCTCTGTACTTTTATTTCCTTCAGTAATGCAGATTTTTCTTTTTTGTGATCCATGCAATGCCATACTCTGAAGAATTATTAAGGGAAATATATTTTTGACAATGCACCAAAAATACACCAAGCAGATGACTTGCATGCAATGTCAGTCTCATATACCATAGAGACATAACTGTTGAAGAAAATCCAAGCAGAAGCAGATAAGGTATTTCACTCTACCAAAAGAAAATAGTTCCTTTCATCTAAATGAGCTTATTCTGCTATGGGTATTGGAATTGTATGTATTTCTGGAGGGTAATATACCTCTGTTTTTAAGGCTGTTATATTACCCAGAAAAATAAACTATGAAAAGACGGAAGTGAGGAGACCGAGGAGGAGAGTTGATTAATGTGCTGCCTGATTTCACTTCTGGGACCTGAAATTGCATCTAGTGCAGAATGAAGCAACTGGAAAAAAATAGTCTCATCTGACATCTTTAAAGGTCATGAAGGAAATGATGGTGGGTGATCCAGAGTTGGTATGGCCACAGGTGTCTTGTCTATTTGAAGACATATATCAGAATATCCTCAGAACAGCAATGCTGTGGGGCTGCTAGTTCACAAAGCTCACAAATGAATAAAGGAAAAGTCTGACAGAGATGAATATGAGTCCCCAAAAACCTAAGAATATTTTTGTAAATCCAAGCGTCAGACTGGCTACCATTCACTTCGATAGGTAAAGGAAAAGTGTGATGAGTCAGATGAGTCCAAATAATGGTAATATCTCCACACTGTCATTTTGGGCTGGGCTGTTCTTGGTAGCTATGGTGGCTGACATAGAGAAGGCGACACAGAAGGCAGTATGCCCTTGTAGCATTTCAGACTGTGGAGAAAGCCACAAAGGCCATGGTCAACAATTTTGGGCTCATATCATGGAATCATAATAATTAAAAACAAAAGAAAACAAAACAAAAAACAGCTCTACAGACACAAATTAAGTACAATAAAAAAGAATGTCTTCTACAATCTAAAGATGTCAAAATTCCAATGGAAGGTGTGCAAAGAAAACTTAGGGAAAAAAAAAAAAAAACAAAAAAAAACAAACAAACAAAAAAAAAAACCAAAACACATAGAAACAGGAGAGAAAATATAGAAAAGTATGTCAACCCTAATCATTTCCCTAAGCCTGATGACTCCATGCAAGCTATGTGTTCAGAAGGAGCTTTAATTCTCATTATTTAGGCATCTCTGTTATATACTGTTCAGCCTCTAACTGAAATTTTCAGTCCAAAGCAAGCCATAACATTTTCAGTCTATAACTGTTAGGAAAAAAAAAAAAAAAAAAAGACTTTTGTAAAAGCTCTGCTTAATTTGTTGCATTTTAATGTGAAGATTGTTGTACATAGTTGAAAACATGCAGCACAACAAGACTTTCCATCAAGTAAGACAGAAATGGCAATTATGCTATCTGTTGAAAGGATTTTTTTGCTAATGACTTGTATTTTCTGCTAATGGATGGGAAAGAAAATCCGTGAAGTCCAACAAGTCACCTTGATAGTATGCAATGTAATGCAAGACCACCAATTTTGCACAGAACTTCTTCAGTAATGAATCCTGAAGCACAACCCATCAACATTTCTCATGAAAGACAGCCACTGAGGTAGATGGACCACAGTCAATGATTTGAAATGAAAAATGGTATAAGAACTTTCCACCCCTTTAAAAGTGGAGACAATTATGCTGATTTTATCTACAAGGTGACTGAGCAGTGCCTTAAAAATGCTTAGACAGAAGAAAAAAAAAAAAAAAAAAAGATCCCACTGCATAGTTGGTGGCATCTCACCATTTTGTGCTACAACATCATGGTAAGATACCTGGAGTAATATAGAATCATAGAATCATTAAGGTTGGAAAAGACCTCCAAGGTCATTATGTCCAACCATCTCCTTGCCACCAATGTCACCCACTAAAACATGTCCCTAAGCACTATGTCTAATCTTTCCTTGAACACCCCCAGGGACAGTGATGCCACCACTTCCCTGGGCAACCAGTTCCAATGCCTGGCTACTTTCTGAAAAGAAATGTCTCCTAATTTCCAACCTAAACCTATCTTTGTATCTATCCTTGAATCAACCGACATTGTGGAGAATCAGTTGAAATAGTAACTCAAATAGTAAGATGGTTTTTTTTCACTTGAAGTGCAACAGGTTCTGATCTGCAAACCCACAGTACAGAAACCACACTGCTGAAAATACAGGATGGCAGGGGAGAAGAGCCAGCTTTCTCCCTGCCTGCTCTGCAGGGAACATGGGGCACTCTGGTCCACAAAGAACAAAATGAGCTTGCATTAACTTCAGCTCCAAAATACAATTTTCTACTTCTTGATTACCAAATCCCCAAAGAAGGATCAGAAGTTTTTATTTTTCTCAGAAGGACTGCACTACAGTAAATCTTTCCACAAACTAATAAACAGTTTAAATTCAATAGCAGCTAGGTAGAGCATCAAAATCAGCAGGCAAGAACAAATTAAGCCCTTCCTGAGAACGGCTGTGCAGGATCATTGCTTCCCTTTCCCTTACCAATGCCTTTAATACTAAATACACAATTCTATATTAAAATAAATTTAGAATTGCTTTTAATTAGATAAAGCTAAGAAGATTTGGCTGTGCCTTTTACTAGGATGCTTTCATTAGCACAGTTTCCGCACCTTGTCTCAAAGAATTAACCTGTCCCATTTTTCAGCTGAGAGCAGAAGTCCAATATATGAACACAGATGGCCAAAGTAAGGGCCTAATCCTATGAGGTCCCCTCATGTACTCAAGTACTCATCATACTCAAACTGCACAAAAACATTCAGAGCACAAGGTTACTATAGCCTTTCAGGATCATGCCCTAATGAATAAAATATACAAAGGTGACTTGAGTAAAATCCTCTCCAATGTGCTGACAAAGGTAAAATAAAATATTCCTCTTAGGACATTTTCCTGGCAGAACAACTTGACCCCTGGATGACTGGCCTTGAGAAAGGAATGGGTAATGCTCTAATGAACCAATTCATCCAACTGATTTTGGGGCAGGTTTGTTTGCCAAATGATTGGCGTGTTGCACAGGTCACCAGAAGAAAATAAAAATTGTCCATATATGCAATAGATGAAAATATCAGGTGAGTGTATAATACCTTTTTAACTTCAAGAAAATTGCAGGCAAAGTGTAGCATTAATTGTTATGTTTTTATTTCTAAATAATGACCATTTTCCAAGCATAGATTTTTTTATTTTATTTTATTTTACAAATCTCCCTCATGCTGTACATCAGGCAGTACCCCAGAAATTCAGCTTTGTCCTTGCTTGCTGATGAAATTTTACTATTATGTGGTAATTGCTATGCCCTGAACTCTTATCCCCCCTGCAGATTTAATGTTCCTCCAAAGGGAATGGTTCTTCTTAAAGTGGTATTATTTTATCCTTACAATGTAGCTCTCTAAACTTGCCTTTTGCCCCCTTGTTCTTAGACTTTAAAAGGAGGCTATAGCAATCTGATACAGCACCTACTGAGAAGAAATCAAAGGCTCTTGTTGACTTCAGTGGCTGCTAGAGACAGCTCCTAAATGGGATGACTCAAAGTGCTGCTCTAGCCTGGAGGCAGCTATACAGATGGTATTGTGGGGCTTTATTGTCTCATTGCTCCCGGCTCCAATCTGTGCAGTTTGTAAGTATAATTATTATTTTCTAGTTGCCAGCCCAATAAATATGATGCTGAACAGGCGAGTTGAATTCTGCCTGCATGAAATTTTAAGCAGCAAAAATAATCCTACAATCAGTATTCACATAACATCTAAGTGTTGCCATAACACCCTTTTTTCGAGGAAAGGAAAGACAGGCTATCAAGCAAGAGTGAGAATGGGTCTTGGGTACAGTTCCCATTTTCCTTACAAGAGCCACAGTCATTAAGTCCACTCAACAGGTGAAGGCACATGGTCTACAGGCTGATAATGTCTGAACCCACTGAGGGAAAAAGAAATGGGCAAGCTATTTTGAAGGCCATTGACCCAGAACACATAGTCTCCATATTGCCTGTAGTGTTATCCTACAGACTGTGCAAGACTGGGTTGTCATGGGCCAAACTTGTATCAGGGTCAGTTTAACAATTATACAGTGTTGGTGACCAAGGACCAATACCTCTGCCCATGCCATGACCCTCTTTAGGGTATTATTACAGGCAGAGATTTTGTGTACTTGAAATCCCCATTCTGACACATTCTAGCTTTCTTATAAAAACAAAGTACATTAGCACACATCCTCTGTCCATCCAGCACTAGTTTGGACATAGATTACTGACTAAAGTAAGAAATATCTGAGTGAAATTTTCTCAGTGATGCTGAGGTTAGTCGTGCTGAACAGAGCTAACTCCTACCCTTAACATATGCCAAGTTACAAGAGCATGGTGCAGTATGTAACCTTACTAAGGAACCTATCAAGTTTGTTTGCATGAAGTAATCACCACCAGTGTTTTGTGCATATGGTCACCATTAACAAGTGAAAGAAAGTTAATCCTGGTAAAGTTAAATTAACATGAAATGCCTGACTTATCTCATTCACAGTTATTTGACAGTGGCATATGCTCCTGCTTTACACATGAAAGCTTAATTATAATATTTCAGGTGGAAAAGCAGCTAATTATATAAAAATGAGGCCCAGAAGTATGTGGTATGACACATTTCTCTGCTTTCCTAGGAGATGTCATGCATGAAAGAAGATGCTGACAACGTTGGACTAGGGGCTTCGGAAGGGCACTAGACTGAAATCCAGGGCCCTGCACACAATCCAGCTATGATGGAGTGCGAAATGCATTTTATACAAATTGTTCTTTCTAACAACAAAAGTGAAAGGAAAGCTCTTTTTGCCTTGAACAATACACCATCTCTTGTGTGGGATTAATCTTACCTAACTTCAGATGATTTTGATAAAGCCTCCAACTGAGATTATCATTCATCCCGGTGTTCCTTTATTACTCATCCTGGCTTTCCTCCTATATGGAACAGGCCAATTTGAACTCTTTCAACTGAGTATATAAGGAAGAGAGAAATGAGTCTGCACCCATGCCTTCTAGTCCTGTGACTAGAAAGCAAGGGGACCAGTGCAGAAAGTGAGTAGATGAATCTGAACATCTACAAATGATCAGAGAGACCAGTGTGCTACCTAAATCTAGAATAAAAGGGACGATGGAGCCCCTGCTCAGCATTTTGTCATGAACTTCATGTGCTTTCTTCTTCCTTGCCAAGCTTAAAACAGCAGCCATATTGACAGCTCTCAAAAGGAGGAGATGAAGTGAGTCCTCTAGCTAGAAAATTGTATTCCTGAATGGCATTAGCACAACTTTTTTTCCTTCCAGAACCTAAAAAATACCTGGACAATTTTCTTCCCCAGCACCCTTATTTCTGCCTTGCAGTTGACTGTAAGCTGGACATACAGTCCAGCTGAAGTCCAAACCACAATCCAACAGAGTGCACATTTTAATCAGGAGTTTAACACTGTGGTGTTGTCTATTGTCTCATGGATTTTCTTCTCAGCTTAGCACTTGAAATTAAATACCCACCTTTGACCCAGCCACCAGCATTCAGTCATTAAGCCTATGGCAAAACAATGATTCACTGAAAAACAATCCATCAACAAAGCAGCAGGCACTGCAGCTTGAGGAAAACAGAAGCACAGATTTTGAAGCAATCACATAGCAAGGAAGTGTGTGGTTTCTGTGCCTTGAATCAACCTTTGTCTTGTACAACAGCTATTCATGGCATGGATTATATTGAAAATAAACAACTTCTGCAAATTTCTCAGCTTTATACCTTCATGCAGTCACCTATAAAACCTGCTTTCCATCTCATATTCTACCACTATGAAAATTCTCTCAAAACATAATATATATAAAATGTACAACACAAAGCTGTATTTTCACATCAGGCTTTTGATGACAAGAACAACTACTCGAACTTCACCTTGAAGGACTGTAGTATGACTTTAAGTTCATTATAAAACTAAAAAGAAGATATTGCTTAAGTGTTTCTTAGCAGTGGGCTTACTATCTGTGTTTTTTAGAGACTTTATCTCAGAAAACTCCATTAAAAAAAAAAAAGGAAGAAGAAAAAAAAAAAAAAAAAAAAAAAACAGGAAAAATTACTTTGGCTTGCAAAAACAAGGACATTTCAGAATGCTGACCTCCCAGTTTCACCTTTATCTCACCTAATTGTATCTGCATGCAGAACTGCTTAATCCCCTGCCACAGTATTCCAAAATGCTTTATAGATCATAGGTGCAGCAAACGCTGAAAGCCTCTGGCTCTGTGGCAGATTTCACAGAAAGCAAAGGGGGATTGTCTAGTGTCATGTTCCAAAAGGCTGAAGAGTGCCACTTTTGCACAGGGGATTTCTAAAAAGCATAGCTGTTACCAGACATCAAAATACCTAATCTAGATATACTTCTTTTTTTTTTTTTTTTTAATAATAATGCAGAAAGTGAAATGCACAATCCTCCAAGATGCTGCAGACACATGGCATCAGGACAAAAAGCAATGAGGTTTTATTCCAAAGCAAAGAGCTTTGTACTGCTGAAGGCAGACATTTATTCCAGCAGCTCAAAAAAAAGCATGAGATTTTCCAGAGATAACTGGAATACAGTTAAGAGAATACAGCAACAACAAACCATCCCTGATCCCTCGAGGGGTATACAGGGACTTACCTGTGTCTAGCACACTGCTTATCCCACTGTGGGGAGAGCTACAAATGCAAACAATTCAGTTTCTGTAAACATGTCTAGCACCCAGCTGATCTCTCTTTATGCTATTTGTCCAGTCATGCAAAAATTTCTTGTACACAATGTCCTTTGCCAAGGAACTCAGACCATTTACTCTCCCACTCCATCTCCTTTTATTTATTTTGAACTTCGCTCCTACCAACTCCATGTGCTGGCCTTAATTCTTGTGCTGCAGGTATTGCTCCCACCTCACTGGCAGTTTAAGAAGAGTCACACACTCCAAAGGTTCAGCAATTCATCATCATTTCCAGAGAGAAGCAAAAGAGCAGTGGTGGTGATTGCTGACTCTTTCCTAAGGGCAATGGAGGAACATATCTGTCAACCAGACATGACATCCAGTGAAAGTTAGCACCAACTGCTACCCTATGCTGCTCATCCATATGGCATTAATAATACTGACAGCAATGACCATTGCAGACCAAAAGTCACTACAAGGAACTAGAGCATGGGTGGAAAAACTTGCAAGTGCCAATTCTCCCTAACAAGAATCATATTTCAGGTAAAAAACAGAGCAGGCTTTTGGAGGTGGCACTGGAGTGCTGTTGTTCATTGTGTGGCTGGGAAAGGATTAAGTCCACACTAACAGTGTATTTGCATGTCATAAAGAGGCTAACAAAAGGAGAAAAAGAAAGAGAATAACACTATAAACAGACTACCCTAAAAAAAGTGGAGATTGGGGTACTTAGATAGGGTCCATAGAGGAGGACATTAGGTTAGTCACCAGAACCAGTTATTAGTCATCATTAGTCACCAGTTATTATAACCTAACACAAATAAAGAGGAGAAGATGGAAGGCTATGATATATGATAACAAATTATGATAACCAACACGATAACTAAATTGGCACACTAGACAACAGAACTAGAGTAAAACAAACTAGGAGAAGAATAATAACAAAAGAAAATAATAGAATCTTGGAATAGACACACCAATAAATTCAGAGATTTGGATGGTAAAGCCATCTGGGGCTTCTGGGGAACTGATGCAAAGGTAATGGGAGAAAAGGATGACATCCCTCCCCTGCAATGAAACCCCCTCCCCTCCAAATGCCCCATCCAATCAAACAAAAACAACAACAATAACAACATAAAATTAACAAACTATGAGGATAAGTACAAATGTGCAGAGTGAAAGTTAATGTATGTTGACAGATGCAAATATAAGCAAGTTGGATTTGAGAGCCAGAAAGATTTCACAATGAGGCTTCTCAGGACAGAAAGAAAAACAGTTAAAGCACAAGAAAGAAAGAAAGTGATGCAATGTGCGATTCAGCTGGCAGTTAGAAATAAATCGGTTTCTCAGAATATGGCATTAACACAAATATTAAGAAAAGCGTTGGTCTGATTTTCAACAGAAAAAAAAAATAAAGTTGTTAACAGACAGCTACAAGCAAGCTCTTTAATATTTTTCTTGCATGTCTTCAGTAAAAAGAGAAAGTGTGATCAAATGGCTGTCACAGTTCATATATGCAAGTAAGGGACAAGACTTTATTTTTGAACAGAGAAACATGGACTAGAGAGCCTTAAAGGCACAAAGAAGTTTAAAACATTCTGATCAGCTGGGTCTCTGGAAGTTCATTCCAGTTCATTCAGTGATCATCCTTGGCAGTTTGGCAGTTCTTAAGGGTTCGGAAGGTACAATAAGACTGGACAGCAGTACATATGGTGCCCCCCCCCAAAAAAAAAAAAAAAAAAGCCACAGAACAGAAGCTTAAAATGTTATGAACTCTGGAATCAATATGGCTTTTCACTGTATATTCCTTTTCGGAGGAACACATACACCACACAAAAACAGTCCCAAATAGTTACAAAGCTGATTAGAAGAATGTATTCCATAGTAGGCTGAAATGACCTATAGCACAAATAAGAATGAGAAACAATTGTAAGTAACTACACAGAAAAAAAATAATGAGGACTTTTGTAAAACTGAAGCAGTTTCAAAAAAAAAAAAGTTACCATCATACTGAGGCTTACAGATTATTGTACAGTATGATAAATCCCCAAAATAATCAAGACTTCTTAGTTAGCCTTGGTAGAACAGCCTTGGAGAGCTGTGGCCAGGTTTCGGGCACTGGTAATAAATGACAAATGGTAATTTAATTGTAAATGATTCAGACAAACCCTGAGAAAAGCAAGGAGAGTAATCAGACATTTAGAAGACCTGTCTGAGAAGGAAAGACTGAAAGATTTGGGGGTGCTTACCTAGACAAAAATGAGGAAGGATACAAAATAAAGTAGAGGAATGGAGCACAAAGAGAAGGGGAGTAATCTGTTTTTGGTGTATATGACGGTCATTATGAAAGTCACAGACTTAAAGCAAAGTGACAAAGATTTAAGACAGACAACAGAGAAAACTTCCTGGCTGTACGGAGAAAGGCAACAAATCCACTGTATGCACTGGTACCACCAAATACACCCCTCACTGGCGGAGGATGTGTACTTCCCACATTGCTTGTCTTTCAACTGCTTAGTCAAATATCTATCAGGATTTCCATAATTAGAGTTGAACCTGCCTTATGGCAGGGTGATGGATTAAGTAAGCAATCTCTTAAGATCCCTTCTTGCCCTCTAATTTTTTGTCCATCTGAGAAAACAGGACTTTCATCCTCCTGTTCCATGATGGAGTATTCAGAGTAATCCTCTGATACCTAAGCCGATCTGCCAGTACTAACACCAAGATGTGTGGCCCACTTGTGATTCTTTTTCTGGAACCAAAACGTGATATTTGACTGCCCTACACTGTGCAGCTGCAGTGTTAATACAGAGCTCTGTACATTGCCTGTGGATACCAGGAAGGGAATGAGAATTTAGAGGACTATTTCAGTAAAAGGGACAGAGTACATGCTCCAGCACTCCAGATATGGCAATGGCTTTTACTGAATTCACTTCAAATACCCGAAGGTGAGGGTGGAGATTTCAATTTCTGTACCTAACTTTTGCCTGCTAGAATTCCCTTCTTCTTCTTTACAAAGCTCAGTATGAACAGAAGGCTGCAAGAAAAAGTGTCTGAAACAAAAGAGACAAAGGATAAGACAGCAATAGAGCTCTGAACACCACCTAATCCTGCTCAAACAAATCTGTTATTTTGGATATTTAAAGAAAGGAGCCTGCCCACTTGACAAACCAGAATGGTTCCAAAGAAAGGATTACAACCTGTCATATCAGGTCAGCCTGAAAAGAGTTTCCACACAGCCAATGATTCTATAAATTACATTTACAGTCACTTCATTTCCCAGCCTGAAGGAGTACAGACCAGGGTAAAATGAACAGTGACAAAAATGTGCAGGTTTTACACACCGGCATTGTAAAGAATAATATAGAGATGGGAATGAACTTGATTGAATTGCAATGAAAGATTAATTGTATGACGTGTGAGTAATTGGTTAATGGGACTGGGTCAGCACCTGGTGTCTGATGGTTTGAATAGAGGATGAGAATGCAGCTTCAGCTATTTGGAAAAGGTTTTGCAGGCCAAAATGTTCCCAGCTCTGTAACTTGCAGAGTCTGAAAAATGAAATAAATCTAAATGTAAATTACAGAGTTGTCTGATAGTCAGAGATATTTTTTGCTTTGAGACTAATATTCATATTGTCAGTGTTTGAGGTACAGAGACACAGAGAGGCCAGAATGGGCACCCAGAAAGGAAAAATGTGGCCTGCACAAATGAACCTGAATGAAACGTGATGCATTAACCTGGAAGTAATTAAAAAGAAAGGGCAGAGGGTAGCCTTGTTAGTGACTACTCAGTGTATAACAGAGAGCCATTATGATAATACAGAACTGTAAAAAATGAGGCCTTGTCTGCTCTGCAAGGACATTAAAGAATGAATGACATTTTTCCCATGAAAAGAAGGATTGCCCCATTGTCCTTCACCAACATTTTCTCTGCCTTGTCAACAGCCTGCCAGGCTATTGCCCTTCACTGCAGAATTGGCTGCATTTCAGTTGTGCTATACTCATATGTTTTAGAAAGGTAATGTATAAACTTAGAGCAACTCGAAGAAAATTGTAAAGATTATTCCATTGGAGATTTACTAGGTGACTTTCAAAGATTACTCAGGAAGATGTGTTATATTTTTCGGTACAGCTTGGTAAGTCCAGAGCATATCTGTAGGAAATCAAAAAATTCCAGGTGATCCAATAAAATTTTCTGTAACTACTAAAGATGCTTACAGAATTTCATCATGACATTCAGCACTTTCTTAGAACAAACAGGGGCTGAACATTTCCACCTCAGCATCTTGCTGAGATGGGATTTTATGCCAGGACTCCCACATTTGGCTACTGTATCAACAAGTAGTTCTTTAGTTCTAGTACCACAGGCAAGAACCTACCACTTGATTTGATTGCATCAGTATTAAAGAAGCAGCAAGGCATGTAGAGATGTAATCAGAACGTGTAGGATCCAAAATGACTTAAAAGTAGCAAAGGACATACAAAGAAACTTGAAAAGCTTTTAAAAATAAAATAGAGATGCAAAATAGACAAAGGAAAATATAGACTGATTATTCAAATCAGAGGAGGACAAATAAATAATGGCACAGAGATGTCTGAAATATTTTTTTTTTTTTTTGTCAGTCTTCATAAAGATGTTTATATGTGATCAGATATGTAGAGAAATGGTTTTATAAGGAATAGAAACATAGGATAAAATAAAGATGTATTGATAAAATAAAGAAATTGTCTGTTAAATAGAAGAGGGGCAGCTCAGCACCATCATGCCGCTTGCTTCCCTTCCTCAAAAGTTCAGGGGGAGAATATATGACGGAAAAACTTATTGACTGAGATAAGGACAGAGAGATCACTCTCCAATTACTGTCATGGGCAAACCAGACTCAACATAATGGAGATTAATGTAATTTATTGCCTAGTAATAACAGACTAGAGCAGTGAGAACTAAAAGCAAACTAAAAACACTTTCCTCCCATTCACTCCTTTCCCCCCTGAGTGGCTCAGGGGAACATGAAATGGGAGTTATGGTCAGTCCATAAAACTTCATCTCTTGCTGCTTCTTCATCTACATTCTCTTCTGCGACAGGCTGGGGTCCCTCCCACGGGATGCCATCCTTACCAAACAGCATCTGGGAGAACAAGGAGTGAGAACCAGCCATGCAGACCCCAAGGTCTGTGCAGAAGGAGGGCAGGAGGTGCTCCAGGAGCCAGAGCAGAAGTTCCCCTGAAGCCTGTGGAGAGGCCCCTGGTGGAGCAGGCTGTCCCCCTGCAGCCCATTGGTCCCACACGGAGCAGATCTCCACTCTGCAGCCTGTGAAGGAGCCCCCAGTGGAGCAGGTGGATGTGGCCTGGAGGAGGCTGCGGCCCATGGAGAGCCCCCACAGGAACAGGCACCAGACCAGAGCTGCAGCCCGTGGAGAGGAGCCCATGCAGGAGCAGGGGATCTGGGGGCAGCTGCCGCCCGTGGGGGACCTGTACTGGAGCAGTTTGCTCCTGGGGGATGTACCCCGTGATATGGAGCCATGTGGGAGCAGTTCTTGAAGAGCAGCCTGTGGGAAGCCCCCGCAGGATCAGTCCAGGAAGGAAGGCATCCCATGGGAGGGACCCTATGTGGAGCAGGGAAAGAGAGTGACCACAAAGGAATGGCAGAGACGAAACTTTAGGGACTGACTGCAGCTCCCATTTCCCCTTCCCCTGTGTATTTACTCAGGGGAAATATGTGAAAGAGTGTGGTTGGGGGGAAAGTACTCTTAGTTCATTTTTAGTTTCCCACTGTTCAAAGTCTGCTAGTCATAGGCAATACATTTTACTAATAACCCTATGCAGAGTCCAATTTGCCCATGATGATAATTGTTGAGTGATCTCCCTGTCCTTAACTGAACCCTTGAGCCCTTTCCATTGTATTTTCTCCCCCTTTCTCTTTGAGGAGGCGGAATGAGAGAGTGGTGATAGTTGAGCCACAACTGGTGGTTCCCAGTTGGGAACCACCACAGCACGTTTTGGCACTTAACATGGGGCTTGAGGAATTTGAGATAAGGATGAGAATTGAGAGAAGTAACAGGCAAAACATGGACCAGATATCATCTAAGAATATAATAGTTCTGAAGAATTTATGAAATAATAATTGTGAAGAATATGTGTTGTAGTAATGTGGTGAAGGGATGAGGGATGGAGTGTGTCTAAGCTGTTCCTTTTGTCAGTGTTGTGATGATGTTTATTTTGGCGTGGGAAATTCTTTTTAATTATTATTTTATCTTATTTTATGTAAATGAACTTTGTGAAGATTGTGATGATTGTGATGTAAGAGTATATTATGATGGTAATTCTTAAATAAGCTTTTCACAGATGCCAACCACATACCAGCCCCACACAACTTATAACAGCCACCTGGACCATGAGCGATTTGACACTGACCTAGATGGTCATGCTGTGATGGAAAGCCAACCTAGATATCTGATTTCTTTCTTTGATGGGATTTGGTGGGTGAGATGGCATAGCAAAACCTTTTGAGGCACCGACTGTGTGCTAGGGCTTCTGACAATTCAGATCTTTTTTTTTTTTTTTCCTTGAATAAAACCCATGTAATTTTATCAAACTGATAATGCCATATGGTAGCTACATAGTTGTTCAAAAAGGCCTCACGAGGTGAGTAGATGTAATTCATTGAGAAAAATGAGAACATTTTGCACCAGATCCTGATTGATCATGGATCCGGTTCTGTGCCAGGTCTATTTTGAACTAGTTGGATTACAGAAAAGATTACATCTGGAAAACACAGATGGTACCTGGCCATGTGAATTTGCAACCATTTGGGATAATAGGATTAAAGTCTTAAATTACTCTGTAAATTGGAGACATAGGATGAAATAAAAATGATGTGAATCAATAAACAGAAAAGGGTAATACTTAGAAGTATTAATGTGACAAAAAAAATGTGGAGAGCTTGATTAATTCAGCAGTATATTGTCAAGCAATCCTATTTTGAGATAACAGATTACCACTGTGATTATGTGATTAGTCCTTTTTTTTTTTTTTTTTTTTTTTTTTCATTTTGGGATGTATTTACAATAATGAAGCACTACACAAATTGTTGTACCCTACGTGTACATAGACACATATATGTATTGAGACAACATAGACTCCATCTAGCTTTTCTATGTCCAGTTTCAAGCAGCACACATAAAGAGGTGGAAAGAATGCTGTGTTGTCAGTGGCAAATGCAGTTAAAAAAAAAAAAAACAGAGAAAACACTTTTGGAAGTATAATATCTATAGGGAATGGTTAAAGACCATCTAAAAGAAAAGATTGAGGGGAAATAACATCTATCTATCTATATATCTATATCTGTATCTATATTCACAGACATGCATACATGTTATGTATGTGTATACTTGATGCTTCCTTATATACAAACACTAACACAAAGGGCCAGTCTGTCTAAACACGAGGTCTGTCCAACACCAAAGGTGCCAGTCTGTCCAAATCCACTGAAAGGAAAGGCAGGGTGCAATCATGCAATCTACTCAGTTCACAGCACAGAATAAATAAATAAATAAATGAATAGTATCATGAAATTGTTAGTTCATAAGCAGAATTTGTGGAATTCTCCTTGTGCCCCCACACCAGAGTAGGTAAAGGAGTAGCCTGCCTTTAGAGGCAAGTCAAGAGAGGTTCCTGTGGTACCTTCTTAATAATAAAAGCCTAAGAATATGCTGCAGGCCACTGACACAACACAACGTGCATATGACAAACACTTTTGTAGTGCACCACACACAGCCTGCTGTAAATCCAAGAGATTTTAAAGACATGTATGACTCTCTTGTGTGGAGAAGAAGCTAAAACTTGAGCATAATGGTCTTTGCTGAAAAAAGGGGAAATGGGGGGCAGACTACATACCAGGCCAACAGGGCAACAAAGCTCTTAGTGTTAAGCTGAATTTTATTTCACTTGTAATCTTATTTATTTATTTATTTATTTTTCTTCTTCTTTTAGCCTTTGATTCTATTTGGCTCCATTTTAGGGCTGGACCTCTATAATATTTCTATAAATGATATGGATGCAGAACTCAAATGCATAATAAGTAAGTCTGCAGATGAAACTAAATTAGAAGGATCTGTTTACTCCTTTGAGAGCAGAGAGGCCTTGCAGGGAGATCTTGACAAATTAAAGGGCAATCACCAACTGCATGAAATTTAACAAGAGCAACTACTGGATTCTGCACTTGCAACCCTGGATATGTGGACGGGCTGAGGGACGAGAGGCTGGAGAGCAGCCCCACGGAAAAGGATCTGGGGCTTTTGGTTGATGGCAAATTGAATATGAGCCAGCAGTGTGTCCTGGCAGCCAAAAGGGCCAACCATACCCTGGGGCACATCAGGCATGGTATTGCTAGCCGGTCAAGGGAAGGAATTGTTCTACTCTGCTCTGCAGTGGTGCAGCCTCACCTCAAGTGCTGTGTGCAGTTTTGGATGCCACAATATAAGAAGGACATAAAACTATTAAAGAATGTACAAAGGAGGGCTACAAAAATGATGAAAGGTCTATAGAGAAAGATGTATGAGAAGCAGCTGAGGTCTCTTAGCTTATTCAGGCCAGAGCAGAGGAGACCGAGGGGAGGCCTCATGGTGGCCTGCAGCTCCCTCACAAGGGGAGAGAAGGGGCAGGTGCTGAGCTCTGCTCTCTGGGGACAGCGACAGGACCTGAGGGAATGACATGGAGCTGGGACAGGGGAGGGTCAGGCTGGGTGTTAGGAAAAGGTTCTGCACCCAGAGGGTGGTTGGGCACTGGAACGGATCCCCCAGGGAAGTCATGGCACTAATCTGGTCATGGCACCAAGTATGCCAGGGTTCAAGAGGCATTTGGACAATGCATATCTCAGGCATATCATTTGATTTTGGGGCAGTCCTGTGTGGAGTCAGGAGTGGTACTCAATAACCCTTGTGTGTCCTCTCTAACTTGATATATTCTATGGTTCTATGATTCTAGTTGCCCTGACCACCCGCTTTATTACATTTTGTACCCTGGGAGGGTCCTTGCTTATGGAGCTCATGAGCAATTAGCAATATACCCATTTTTATACTAAAGTGAGATCAACCACACGAGGGAAGCAATTTCCTGTTACCCATCCCGTCTAAACTGGTTTTCATGTTGTTTTTACCTTGATGACAAAAGCAATTGGTCTTGTGGACAGATTTCCTCCTGGATGTAAACATTATATTTTACACCTTATGAGATCTGTAACTGTACTTGAATGAATGGATAAGCTGGCACCAGCTGTTTCCAGAATGAGGTTGCAAACAGGATCCCAGCTCAATTTTCTTTCTTGAAGCCAGTCTCTGCATTATCACTTGTAAAAGCAAGACAGATATGTTTATATATATTTATTATTATTATTACATAGGGAAAAGCACAGAACTTTCTGTGCATCACCAGGTCTTCTGATATACATATAGACTTAAGGGTGCCTATTCACTAGAGGTTTCAGTCCTGCTTTGCACTGTTACAGTGCATCTTTGAAGATAAGAACAGCTCACATAACTATAGAAATCATTCCATACCAATGGTACATGGTAATGTGTTACTTATATCTCCTCTGAGTGACACAATGTTCATTTTTTCTCCCCAAAGCTGATTTATTCCTTTTCTATCCTAGCTTCAGAAAGCATTCAAGAGATTTTTGCATTTTTTCCCCAAAGTGTCCAGTTTTACGTATTTTGGCCCTACTTCTGTTTTCAAAATCTTCAGTGGATGGTCTCCTGAGAAGCATGAATTCATGCCACTCACATTTTGTCTATTTGCCTCAGTATGATGCACTGTGAACAGACATACTAAAGAGTTGGTCTTCGAATGCCATATCCGTTCCGGTGTTGCTACCAAAGTAGAAACACACAGATTACCTTCCCCTCTAGCGGCTACTGTGCAAGAATACTCTTATTTCTAAATCTCACAAATTAATCTATTTTACAATATGTCCTGCATGTCAGTGATTTGAATACTGCTTTTCTCTACTGATCAGTGTCAATGGTGAGGTCTGTTCAGCACAACACAATAAACTTCAATGTACAGCTGATGTATATGCTGTGCTAGCTTATACGATGGAGAAGGATCCCGCATTTCATTTCACAGAAGAAAGGATCTCAGTGAAATTCTCTGAATACTGCCAGTGTAGTGCAAAAACTATTACAACCTAGGATACTACTTTTTCTGTATTTTTGGAGTCCCGCTTAATGTTCCCTTACTGTTACTTGTAGTGCTGCCCCACCTTTCCTTCCCATTAGTCCTCACAGCATTCTCCAGTCCATTAGTTCTGTTGCCTGCTGCAGGGTGTCTGACACAGAAAGTAAAGGACAGGGATAGGAAAAGACAGAATGCTGTCACCACCTGCTCAGTCCACAGCAACTACAGGAAAATATAGAGAAAGGGGTTGGGAGATATAAGAGGTCATGGGGGTGAGAAACTGCATTTATGAGTCTAGTGTAGACCATGTTCTCATAGCCTTCTTGGTCAGAAGAGAAGTACATAAAGGCAATTCTAAGTATTTATATTGCATAGGCTGGCATTTCATGACTCTGGCTATGTACAGGGCTACACAGTTCTGAATCATTTTTGTTAATTTTTTTGTGCTTTAGCCCTAACTTAAGTAGAGAGCAAGTTCACAATCTCTTGGTGTGAAGACAAGCTTGAGCATGTCCTGAACACATCCCCAAAACAGAAAAAAATATATACAGAAACACAGTCCTAATATTAACTTTAATGTAATTTTAAAATAAAATGTTATTGTTTCCTATTTATATGAATACCACCACAGAGTACTTCAATACTGCTTCAGTACTGTAGTTGTGCTAACACTTTTCTAAACCAGGTTAGCTCCAGTATAGTGTGAATACCTCCTCCTTCTCCTCCACTGACTGCTTATGTGGCCAGAGAACTACAGCTAGCTTGTGGAGATCAGTTGGGCTATACGATTATTGTTGGCCGTTTTGTGATCTGTAATCAGTAAATCCAGTTCTTAGATCCTTCACTTTTTTTGGACCCATCCTTAATATAGCAACCTGTTAGTAGCAGCACTTCCCTCCCTAAAGTGTGACCCACCTCCAAAACATTGCCTTTGCAGCCACGATCCACCTACCTTAAAACAGCTGCTCAACATGTATGCTGCAAGATGACTCATAGAAGAATTATCAATGAAGCTTTAACAACCTTTCAACCACAGCTGATCTACGCTCCCCAATTTGCTGGAGCACCTGTGTTTGGAATCAGAAAGGAGTCTGTAAGTAAAAACAGGCTTACAATTTTAACCAGGTCTACAAAGTCTTAGGCAAACAGAGCCTAGGACCAGGACTCTATATACAACCACAGCTTTGTCATTATCCTGAAATTTGAACTGAGATGGAAGTTACACAATTTTCCAAAGTAGTGAGTACACCTAGCAGCTTGCCAGGACTCCTAATGTAATCCTAACCTTGCTCTCCAGATTTATGTTTGCTCCAAATCTACATTGGTTTCAGAGAGATAAATAGGTATAAAGCATTTTTTTTTCCCCTTCAGAATCTTATCAGGTGTTACAAAGCCAAATTTGGAGACATTTTTGAAGGCAGATTCCATTCTTAGTCACTGTAATTTGGAAAGTGATTTGTAATTTGAAAACTCAAGTTTTGTTCTACTAAATTTCTACTTTTAATTGCAGAAATACGATTCTTCAAAAGAGCACTATAGACAGAATTGAACTCCACAAGACTCACATTTCTTAAAAGAAGATGTAGAAGAAGTCCAAAACTAAGGTCTAGAAAATGCAGAAACAAACACTTATTTCAGAACTGAGTCAATCACAGTTCACACAAGTACAAATGTTCTCCCCTGTGTGAGTCTAATTAGATACTCAAATTGGAAATTACTGTTTGGCACAAAATAAGTCAAGGTAATATTTCAACAAGATTGTCATTTAAAATGAATGAATTCCTACTTTCCTTGTAAACAAAAAAATGTGAGCTCAATGAAGTAACTTGCCATCATTATGGTAGACAGAATACTAGCTAGAAACACCTGCAGGGGTATTATCAACTACATACTTTTAAAATGATGCAAAGAGGTAAGTAGCACTGCAGTCAAACCTGCTGGCATTTTCTTATGTACTTGGAAATCGTTGGACAGAACTGGCACAGGGGAGGTAAGTATTGACAATTGTGGAAAGAACATGAGGAAAACAATGACTACTACCTATGCTGGGGAAGCAAAATAACTGTCAGGACTGAGAATAAATCAGAGATTTCATCTTCAAACACAACCCAGCACACAACGCCATGCTCTGTACAATGAAGCACTCAGATCTGAATTTGGCAATAAAGAGTAGGCTACAAATGATCTAATTTATCTCAATTCATATCAGCTTAGTGAATTTGGAAGAGGTTATATGAAAATAGGTAACAAGGGAGTCACAAAAGCATGGATTTTAAAGTCTTTAAGCAATAATGACTTTTCATGATGTCTGATCTTTTTAATTGATGTCCCTCTGGTAAACAGCAAGGAAATCATGAAGAACAGGAGGGGATTTTTTTTTTTTTTTTTTTTTTTTGCTTAGGAAATGTAAGAAATAAAAAATGCAGACAAAGAGGTTTTACTTTTTTTTTTTTCTTTTTTTTTTTTCCTAGCAAATGGAAAATCACTCTCAATTTCACTTGCAAGGTGAAATACAGAGAGATACCTGTGTGCATTTTTTACAGCAGAAAACAATAATCAGTCAATCATCATACATAAATGATTATATACTTTAATATACAACCATTAAGCATAAAGCTAAAATACCATAAAATGATTCTGCTGACACCATTTGCAAAAACAAAGCTCTTGTGGCAACAAGAGTGATTAGTAGAGGAAAAAATATCTCAGAAAATAAGATTTTTCATGTAAAAGCATTTAAATCAGAAGAGATGCAAAAATAATGAAGACTGTAAATAATGAATAGTGTAAAGAAAGATAATTGCTATCTTCTTTCTTCTTTTCCTGGGATAAGACTAAAATGACATCCAGAGACGCTGAAAGACAGCAAATCCAAATTTGAATAAAGAACAACAAACTGATTGAGTAGGCAAAACAAAATATGCAACCAGCCTGTGGAACGGATTGTCACAGGACACTCTTGAGATTAATAAACCAGCAAGATTATAGGAGGTCTACACATAATCCTATTAATAAAATTGTCCAGCTATAATATCTAGCAGCCAAACCAAACAAAAATAAAAAGGTGACATTTAAAGTTTCATGGCTGACCCTTAAGGAGAAAACATATTAAGAACCAGATGATATCATCATTTGGAAACCTACATGCATTTGGTATTAGCTGCTATGTAATGCAGACTAACCTTCAAACACAGACATATAGGTGCCCAAAAATCAGTCAGTGTCAATACAGTCAGTATGACGATTCCTAAATTAGCATGCAGTTCAGTTTCTACATTCCATTACAATTCACAAGTTATTGTTCCTGATAGTTACCTAAAGTGTAAAAGATCTGTCAACAGAAAGAGTGATTTTTAAGAGTAACAAGGAAAGTAATTTGCAAAATTCCAATCTAAAAGTGCCTTTTTGGGAAAAAGACTGAATACAGATTTTGTTTGACCTATTATAAAGCTTGTGAAAGTGTGGGGGAAAAAAAAAAAAAAAAGACAAACCACCAGAGAGGAGAAACCTATACTCTAAATATGGTAATAGCAGTAGTAGTGTTGTAGCTGTCCTGATCTCAGGACTAACTATGGTCAAATCTGCAGGGAGAGTGGCTATCTATCATTGAACACAGAGCTGCAGCTGAGACAGGAAAAAAAAAAAATAATAACACAACATGAGACAGGCTTTCTGATATGCAAGACCCATTTTCAAGGGCTGACAGGGACCTGTGAAGTTTAAGAAAAGATGAAACAAAATGCTGAGCAGGAATAACCCTATGCATGAACACATGCTGGGGCTGACTGGTTGGAAAGCAGGTTTGCAGAAAAGGCTGTAGGCATCCTGATGGACAGACAATTGCCCATAAGCCAGCAGTGAAGGCCATCACAGCAAGAGGAATGTTGCCAGCAGGTGGAGGGAGCTGACCCTTCTCCTGGTGAGACCTATCTGGAGTGCTGGGTATGGTGTTGGCCTATCCAGTCCAGGAGAGACATGGACATACTGGAGTGAGTCCAGTGAAGGGCCATAGAAGTGATGAAGGGACTGGAGCATCTGTCATATGAGTACAGGCTGGTAGAACCTGGACAGGAGAAGGCTCAGGGGAAAACTTTAAGCAAAATAAATCTTGCAGAAATAACTGATACAGACTACTGAAATATGAATAAGTCTTTTGATAAATTACTACTGGTTAGATCACACAACTGCCTTAAAATCTTAACACCTGCCACTAGATACAAAACACTGTCTGGAATACTTAAGACATTATTATTGCTATCTCTGTTGGCTTTTGATTTCTTGTTATATGCTGTAATTTTAAGGGAACTACCCCATTTCATTACCTCTAATGGAGACAAGAAGACTGCATGGACTTTTGTTAACCTCCTAGGAAAACAGGAGTTTATAAATGAAAATCCTCACAGACAGAAGTGAAGAAGCAGAGCAGACCAGGGAACAGTTTGTTAAATGGTTCCCTTCATTTCACCTACTTTTCTACTCTATCCTAACTATTTTCACAGTAGAAATCTCCAAGAGGTCCCTAAAGATATTTCAAAAGTAGAAATCTGGTCCAGTACACAGAAAAAAAGGTTATGTTATTATGTGTTCGACTGTAAATCAGCTGAGACTGTATCAAAATAGGACTTGAATGAGACATGCTACCTTAAACCTAAACTGAACACCAGACTAGAGTTTTTATTTTTAATTTTATTTATTTATTTATTTTACTAATACATGTTGAAATGCAGTGTGTGGCCTTGGGCTGTCAGTCATTGCTTTTTATTATCTTTGGATTTATTGCTTGTTTTGCATTTAGACACTTCTCTCATTTTTCTGTCCAAGTATGTTAGTAACATGACTAAAGTTGTATGAAGAAATTCTCATCTTGTCCTTTTTTTTTTGAACATTTTGTCTCTAAATAGCAACTCATATCCTGCCTTTCACCATTCATTACTGTTAGGTAGTAGATAACTGGCCTATGTGAACCGAGTTACTGATCTCCGTCCCATCCTAGCAAAGTGCAGAAATGCTGTCACAGCTGTCATTTGTTGGCACCTTATTTATAGACTCTATAGCATATTAATCAGTATCTCATGGAAAAGTGCACCACAACATTCCCTTTAAAAAATGGCTGTATTTCTCCAGTAATATGGTGGTACCATATAATATATTGTCAAAAAGCCATCTGATATTGCTTCAGTGATTTTATGTTGTACTACCTATAAAACAAAAGGTAGATTCCAGGTCATTCCCCTACCCACTGGTAAGAATAAGAATTTAATCACCTCCATGCTAATTAGCAATCTTACTCTGAGCTTTTCTGTAAATGAAAGTTGGCTCATGTTATGCAAGCAAAAAATCAGGGGTATTATATACTTTTAGAAAAAGAAAACTTCCTTTCTGTCTTGACAGATCTAACCTGTGCCCACATTAAACCTGTGCTCTCTTAGCTTTATTTTCCCAAATCTATGACATATCATCAACCAATATATATTCCAACGTAGAAAGATATGCAACAATTTGCAAAACTCAGCCAGTCCCAGCACACACTGCTAATGGTGTGAGCATCACAAAGGTGTGTTAACCACACTGGATAAGCAGGCTGAAAAGTGCCTATCCTGTTCTCCATCTGTAGCCATTCCCTCAGAGATTAACACTGCAGTCTGTCTCTTTCTCTGTAATGCCAAAGCACATCCAGGTGGCCATGGTATGATGGTCAGGAGAATGACCACCTGGGATTTAGAGAAGAACCCAATCCAGGCTTGTGTTTTTTGTTTGTTTGTTTGCTTTTCTTGCCTTTTTGTTTTGTTTTGTTTTCAGCCTTGTGGCTTTGCTGCTCCAGGTTACAGTGCAGCGTTAGAAATAGCGTTGACAAAACTGATGGGCTAGTAAGCTGCAGAACAAGTGCCTGGGGACAGAGATTTCTTCAGCTGTCTTTGTCACCAGCTAAAAACAGTCACCAAACAACACTGAACATTACTGTATTTGGGAGAGCTTTCCCGTGAACTGTTTCCATCCTTCTATTGTAGTCAGTGACCAGGTTACTCTCTCAGAAGATGAAACCTGAAATGGATCACTGGGCAGACATTCCCATTTCTCCACTCTGGTAGCATGACAAGTGCATCTGGCATCTGTGAACCCTTCTTCCTTCAGGGATTTGTGACTACTGAGTTGACTGAAGCTTTTTCAGAACAAAGCATTTACTTTTTCAAAGGTGCACACATGCAGAGTAGAGAGTTAAAAATAAAATAACCTTCTTTGGATATTCCATTCCTCCCTCAAAGTAGATTTTCCTTGAAGTTTTGATATATTCCAGTCAGCCCAGTATATGCAATCTGTTTCCTTCAGTTTATGCATCCCTTTCTCTGTCAGAGACTCTTTTCCAGCTGCTGGTAACAACTTATTATTCATCTTCATTCCCAGTAAACCCCACCATCTTTAAGGCTTCATTATCTCCCCTGACAGTAACTCTAGCGTGGCAGACTAAAATTTTGCTGCCCGGATAAACTACTCCTCAATAACTCCTCCATATAGAAACCCCATAGTGTAATAATGCATCTTTTCTATCTCCCACACCTTTCCTTATTCTCCTAATCTTACCTCTTAAAACATTTAACAAGAAGCATATCTGCCTGAAATGGAGTATTGGGTACTGATAAGCAATCAGATTGGTTACTTTTCATTCTCTGCCAAGTGATATTAACTTAAAATGCCATTCAGGCACTTTTTTATTTTATTTTTTAAGTAAATGGAAACTCCTATGTTCCAACAGGGCTCCAGTTACAACTAGCTTAGCATCTGTGCTGCATGCAAAGAAATCATAAGGAACTATCCAGAAGAATGCAATTCTTCTATCATCTATGATCTCATGGTCCTATGATCTCAGGAGTGCTAGATGACATCTTCTGTGAAAACCGAGTACACATATATAATCACCTTCTACTTCAAATCTCCCTGGGGAGTGCACTTAGGATGTGGAAGACTGAAGTTAAACTTCTTTCTTTCTTTGAATGTGTTTGAAGCCACTGCTGGTATCCTACAAAAATTGTCTAGTGAGGAAAAGTACAAGATTATGGTAACAGAGAGTAGGATATCTCAACATGTGAATACTTGGAACTCAAGTTTTTGCTCCTGTTCTTGTTCAATTAACAGGAAAATCAAAATAGACCTCTTTGGGAAAAGAGAGTTCAGGTCCCATCAAGCAAAGAAGGAACCAAGCCAGGTTTTCTGCATTTACAGAGTGTTCTCTAACCACTGCATTACTGAGTGAAAGGTTTGTGGTTACTTTCTGCTTTCTGAATATCAGCTGCTGTAAAATCAATTACCAGCACAGCCCTAATTGTAATGTAGAGGTCATTATGGGCCACAACACTTAGATCTGGAATTTATTTTGTCAACTTTCCATGTGCATAAAGAAGGAGATTTCTGAGTAACAGGAATTCATAGTTCAGTTTTCATTCAATAATAATGGATGTTTTCCTGAAAAGGACTCTGGGATTTGGCTTTGTACATAATGATGACTTTTGTCTTGCTATGCCAGTAATAAATCTGCTGCTGATGGTAATTCACAGATTTCATGTGAATTCCATTAAAAAAAAAAAATCTTCTAATCTAAAACTAAATGAAAATATTTACCAATCTCACTGATAAATTTTCATTCAGAATCCTCATGTGAGTCACACTTCCTAAACAATGGCTTTTTGTAGGTAATATATTAATATATGGGAATTACATTTAGAAAATGTGTATCTTCTAACAAGATCAAACACAGAGCTTAGTCACATAAATATAAATGAAAACCTGATTGTATTACTGTTTGCAGTCACATAGTGCACTGGACTGATAACAGACACGCTAGTGCACACACTATAGGTTATGCAGGACAAAGAAGGATTTTGTGCTGTAAGTTGCTGTTGCTGAATTTGTGACAAAAAAAAAAAAAAACCTCCAACAAAACAAAACCAACAAATAAACGAATAGATGAAACAACAACAACAAAAGCATAGCAAGAGCAAAGATTTTGGTTTATAATGACTTTTTTTTTTTTTTCAGTCAAAAGTCTAAAAAAATCATGGAAAATATTGAGAAGTATACAGAGAAAATGAAGATACTTATCCCCATATTCCCATTTTTTTATTTCTTTCCTTAAAAGTCCTCTCTGCAGCAGATGGTTAGTTGTTATTTCCATAGACCCTGAGTGGGAATCATTTCAGTGACTTTAGCAAATATATATATATATATATATATATATATATATATATAATATATATATATATGTATGTACAGCAGAAAAAGTGCTCAGAACTAATTGCTGATAAACATTTTCAGTAACAGATTATTTTTTCCCTTTGAACATTTAAGGGTCCTACATATGAGTTATTATTTTCTTGATGAACACTGGCTTTATGTTCTTATTCAAAAACCGAAAACATTTCCACAGACAGCTGTTAGAAAAACTAAAATGTTTTTGGATATTTACCAACATATATATGTAATGATCAATACATTTGTCTTGTAATCTTCAAAATCTGATCTTCTGCCAAAAAGTATTCATATTCTATTTTGCCTAATTTAGATTTCCCAAAAGTACCAGATTTAAAAGCTAAAGTCCATTTTCAAATGGAGCTAACATTTTGAATCACAAGTTTCCTTGACAGTTAATGTAGTTTTTGCTCCTAAATTACTTCTGAAAAGAGAATTTACAAGTGCAAATCAATGAGATTCTTACAAGATTTTTTTTGCTATGACCTGCAGGAGCAAACTGAAAGGCTTGAAAAGAAATGTAAACACTAGCTAACATATTCTGCTTGCTTGCAAGAAACTATGGATTTTATCAGATGGCATGCTTGGTTCCAAACTTCACAGTACTGTAGGCAAAACTAAGCTTTGCTACCTGGAGGATCTCAGAAATACATTTTAAGAGGTGTTGCTGGGAAAGGCCACTACCCCAGAGGCTAAAGTCTGAACTTGCCCTTTCTTTCTCCCAGGAGTGGGTATAAAATAACCAGTTAATGGGACTCAAATGAAAACTGAGGAATTAAAAGAGGTCCAAGGAGCAAAGCACTGTAGCAATTCCCTTGTCATCCCAGCCTTCTCTCATACCATGGCTTTGCCTTGCATTTCTTCATCTAGGTCTCACCAAGACAAACCTGTGATGGAAAGAGCTAGTGACCCCATCAGTGAGCATAGTTCACAGAATCACAGAATTTCTAGGTTGGAAGAGGCCTCAAGATCATGTTTGATGAAGGGTTTGTGAAGGGTAGGTCCTGCCTAACTAACCTGATTTCCTTTTATGATAAGATCACCCGTATGGTGGACCAAGGGAAACCAGCTGATGTGATTTTTTTGGACTTCAGCAAGGCTTTTGACACGGTTTCCCATAGGATCCTACTGGACAAAATGTCCACCATACAGCTAAATAAAAGCATCATATGATGGGTGAGCAATTGGCTAACGGGAAGGGCCCAAAGGGTTATGGTAAATGGGGCTACGTCAGGTTGGCGGGCGGTCACCAGTGGGGTCCCTCAAGGCTCCATTTTAGGGCCGGTACTTTTCAATATTTTTATAAACGATCTGGATGTAGGAATTGAAGGTATTTTGAGCAAGTTTGCTGATGACACCAAACTTGGAGGAGTTGTGGACTCTGTTGAGGGTGGAAAGGCCTTGCAGAGGGATCTGGATAGGTTGGAGAGCTGGGCGATCACCAACCGCATGAAGTTCAATAAGAGCAAGTGCCGGGTCCTGCACCTGGGACGGGGAAACCCTGGCTGCACGTACAGACTGGGCGATGAGACGCTGGAGAGCAGCCTAGAAGAGAGGGATCTGGGGGTCATGGTAGACAGCAAGTTGAATATGAGCCAGCAGTGTGCCCTGGCAGCCAGGAGGGCCAACCGTGTCCTGGGGTGCATCAAGCACAGCATCGCTAGTAGGTCAAGGGAGGTGATTGTCCCGCTCTACTCTGCGCTGGTGAGGCCTCACCTCGAGTACTGTGTGCAGTTCTGGGCCTGTTCAGCCTGGAGAAGAGGAAGCTGAGGGGAGACCTCATCACAGTCTACAATTTCCTCGTAAGGGGGTGTCGAGAGGCAGGAGACCTTTTCTCCATTAACACCAGTGACAGGACCCGCGGGAACGGGGTTAAGCTGAGGCAGGGGAAATTTAGGCTTGACATCAGGAGGGGGTTCTTCACAGAGAGAGTGGTTGCACACTGGAACAGGCTCCCCAGAGAAGTGGTCACTGCACCGAGCCTGTCTGAATTTAAGAAGAGATTGGACTGTGCACTTAGTCACATGGTCTGAACTTTTGGGTAGACCTGTGCGGTGTCAAGAGTTGGACTTGATGATCCTTATGGGTCCCTTCCAACTCAGGATATTCTATGATTCTATGATCATCAAGTCCAACCTCTGACCTAACACTAACAAGTCCTCCACTAAACCATATCCCTAAGCTCTACATCTAAACATCTTTTAAAGACCTGCAGGGTTGGTGACTCCACCACTTCCCTGGGCAGCCTGTTCCAGTGCCTAACAACCCTTCCAGTAATGAAGTTCTTCCTAACATCCAACCTAAAACTCCCCTGGTGCAACTTTAGCCCATTCCCCCTCATCCTGTCACCAGGCACGTGGGAGAACAGACCCCCCCCCCCCCCCCCCCCCGTGCTACAGCCTCCTTTAAGGTACCTGTAGAGAGCGATAAGGTCACCCCTGAGCCTCCTCTTCTCCAGGCTGAACAAGCCCCTAGTTATCCATAGGGTGAGCACAAGGTCCTTAGATACAGAGAGAAAGAGCAAGAAAGTGAGAGCCAGTCTACTTCCTGCACATCTCAGCTTATTTGGCTACACCTTCTTGGTTGCACCTAACTGCTTGCCTTGGGGTTGGAAGGAGGCAATTGGGGAGGTTGGCGCAGGACTGGCTTGGTACAAAAAAGCTCATATAGTCCCACCATGAGGAGAGCAGGCTGATAACACAGCAGCTCCTAGGACCTATATAACCTCCTTAGGCTTCCAGACTGGGCAATGACCTGCATAGATACAGACTGGCCTAAAAACTCTATAGGTAGTGCAGACCTGGACAGCAAGTATAGAGCTCAGAACTTTAGATAGGAGTATGAACACCCTACCTGTCACAATAAATCACTGAACAGCAGCTTGAAAAGTGAAGTTCTGTGCTCAAATTAAAAACTCTAAGAACAGTTTTTAATTAAAAAATGGAAAATTAAACATTGTTACATAAAAGCTACCTAAATTAATTTGTTCAATAATGCGTGCTGAAATCTCTTTTACAAGTAAGCGAGGGTATATTTTCCCACTTTTCTCTCTAGGCAGGTAAACTGGCCATTTCATAGCAGCCATTTTTTCAGTGCAGGTACTGGTTTGAAATAACATTCTATATTAGAAAGTTTTACCAAATGCTCTGGGTATTAGAGTAAATTAAAACTTCTGTTTAGAAATGGAATTGACTAGGAGAAAAAACATTCAAAATATGTAACTTGATGGATTCTTATATTGATGAGAGTATGATATGAGCTACGCTGCTCAGCATTTGTCAATAAATGAGAAGTTGTGACTACCTCCACTGCTGTTCCTAAAGATTAGACTGTGATATTTAGCCAAAAGAAGAATCTTTCTTGATTTTTCTTACAGAAAGACTACATTTTTGAGAACTGTGTATCTTAGAACAGTACTGCTATCTGTCTGGAAGAAATGCCTAACAAGAGAGACTTAAAGAATTATATGCATTACTAATGTGACTTTGAGCCTGTTAGTTGGAAAGTAAATTTGAAGTTTAGCCTTTGCAGCCAGGATGTTTGGTGTGACTTAGGAACAAGAAAGACTAGGGAGGGACTTGATAATATATGGTGTTGTTTGGTATCAGTCACTGAGAGATTTGGTTGTGCCCTCAGGTTTCAGACTGTCAGAAGAGGCCTTGCTCTAAGCATATCAATGTTTGACACAGGACTATGAATACCATCAGTATTCATATCAGTATACCATCAGATGTCCTGTAAGGACATTTCATGCAATATGGAGCTATGATTCCTTACTGAATCTTTATAAATCCAAATTTTGTCTCTGATTTCACCACCTTCATGTTCAGAAGTGCACGGCATTTTTATTACAGAATATAAAAGCAAAATCAAGTTGTCTATTACAAACAGAGATAAGATCCCGATAACCCTTTGCTGATGTACTAGTCATGTAACAGTGCAGTAAAAATAAAAATCATGCAGTGTTCTTTCTTAACAAATTTGGGGGCTGATAAGGAAACATTGAAGGACTGTGTTTACTGCCTGAAGATCCTACAAGGAAGTCCACAAGGAATTCCTTGTAACTTAACAGTATAACTAAACATGAAATCCTATGAATCCCAGAAAGATATCAGAATGCACTGCTGAAATAAATATCTCACTCACCAAAAATAATAAGAAAAAATCCACCTACTCATTAAGGTTATAAGAATAACTGGGATCATTATAAAACAGAACATTAAAAAAAAGACAAATAAATTGTGTGAAAATCATGGGTGATTTAAAATTAGTATCTGTAAACAACTCATTAACATGGAAAGAAGAAGCAGGTTTTAGTAATCCTGAGACAGCTGGAGATATTTCTTAAAGCTAGACTGAAGATTACATTTTGTACAATTAATCATTATTATCTGCTATGCTTTATCAGATTTATCAGACTGAATTGCCTTTTTAATTCCGAAGACACGTACTTTACAGGCAAATGCAAAATGACAGGAACCCGGCTCCAAAGAACTTGCATCTGCTTTATTTATATATAGTTAGAAACACGAAAGCCCAAGAGAGTGTATCACTGCATTTAAGTTATTCATGGGTGGGGGGTGGGAGAGAAAAATATGTTTTTTCTGTTAAGCCCAAGAGAGCTGTCAGCTGTTAGTACTCTGAGATATGTATTTGCTTTGAAGGTGCAACAAATAGAGAAAGAAATCCAGACAAAGGACAATCTAAATAGCTAGAACAAATGAAACAACTAAAATAAACATCCCCTAGAGGACTCAACAGTTTCCACAGTTACTTCAGACACACCGACACTTGTGATTATAATGAATTTTGCAACTGGGTTTGCTTTTCCTACTAGATTTTGCAGAAGCAAAATAGAAAACAACCAATACACAGTTTTTGCCTCTGAAGAAGACCTGCAGAAATCTTCTATTCTGTGGTCTCCTGTGCTTTCAAGACAAGGAAAGACCATGGAACATGGAAGAAAATCCTATCTTTACATCAACTTAAAGCTTGCCACCAAAGATTGCAAGAAACATGCTATGTTGCATTAGAAAACTTTTTTGTTAAGATTTAAATTTAATCTGAATTCCTTAGGTTATGGAGTGTACATGATGAAAATGTGTGCAAGCCGTATTCAGTGAGACATTGCTACTGACAGTTATTATTAAACAGTGATATTTAATGGACATTTGAAAGCTAATACTGTAAATATAATTACTTACCACTTTTCATATATGACAGTGAAAAGTCAATATGACCTGTGAACTTGGGGGATGGCCTACAGACTTATTCCTACAAGGTGCTGACCTCTAGCTTGAGGCCACATAAAGTCCACATAGTTGAACTGATCTCTGCTGAACACATAAGCCTGTTTGTTTTACAGCTAGAAGCCTATATGGTACACACAAACAGGCACACATATATGCTCATCATTGTGGATTGTTGGAAAAGGTTTTGGTTAATAAATTATAATTGTTTCTTTAAAGTAAAGCACCTAAATCAAAGGTCATTTTTCAAAAATAGACATGGTACAGTGAAAATAATGCAAGATTAATAGCTTCCCCCAATTGCCAACCTCTCCCAACATCATGCAGATAAGATGAAAAAGCCTCTGACAAAACAGACCATGATTAATTTACATATCCTCTGCCCTGATATGAAATCCCTTTTGGTAGATAACGGCTTTTTTTTTTTTTTTTCCTCCTCTAATGTTGTGCAAAGTCTAAAAATGAAGAGTTCATTTATGAAGCCTAATGAAAATCTCCCTCTTGAAATATTTCCCTTTTCCAGTTTTCTGTGTTACGGTAGATATATTCATTTTCATTTCAGTTGGGAAAAGTCCAAAGGAGTATACCCATTGAACAGAAGCTACTGTGAGTACAGAGGATAATGTGAAAAGGTCTGACTACCTTGACTCACTTCTGTTATTCCTGCAATAGAGCATACATGGGGTTGAAAACAGAAAGCTATACTCACAACAGCAGAAATTACCAAACAACTTCACCTCTAAACCTCTGCTGTGAAGGGAAAAAGAGGTTCCCACCCAATAAAGGTGATAGCTGATGATCCGAGTGTGGAGATGGCTTAAATGGGACAAAGACACCTTAATTGTACATCCTGAGGTCATCTTTGTAAACAGTAACTTTTGACTGAAGCATAGACTTAGCATATTTAGAGCTTTAAGCATTTAAACATTAACTAGTAGATGTTAATCAGCTGAAATTTACCTCCTTGCAGCAAAGTCACCTCAATAAAGATGAATAGTTTACCCAGACCACTCATATACAATATGAGTCCCACTTACTGACTGTCTTTAAATATCTATAGAAGTAAATAAAGCTTCCTATGGGGGAAAATAAATATATCAATAGCTTCCTAGCAAAGCAAGGTTCTCTGTATGAATGAAATGAAAAAATATTAGACAGTGTTGGGAGACAAGCTTTCACAAAAAACAAACAAACACCAACAACAACAGTTAAAGACCTAACTACCTACAGCAGCTGCTGATACTAAAACAGGAATAGAGTACTTCCACCTCAGCCATGCTTACCTCTGTAATTTGCACTTCAAGAGAACCTTTTATCTAAACACCTCAAAGCACCTGGCAAACATTAAATTTGTCAATCAAAAGCTTTCAACATATTAACTTCCTGGTACCTGAAAGGAAACTGAGGCATTATGTGATTAACTGAAGTCTTCATAGTAATTAAATAATAAAAATAATAATAAATACCACTACAGATATGGAAACATGATCTTGGGTAACTGACTTCCAATCATCAGCCAAAATGTTCCCCTGTAAATGCAATATACTTGCCTTCCTAATGAGCTGACAAAGTGCAGCAATTCTGATTATCACAATGCAACAATTACTTTTGAGTTATGGTAGCATTTCTGCATAGTTGCTAACACTAAAAGATACACGGGAAGCCAAGCTGACTCTATAGCAACCTCTCATGCACCCTGCTATCACACATTCGAGACTAACCACATTGTTGAGCTAATGGGGCCTATGGAGATTAACACTGGCTTCTCCTGCTATTACTTTATTTTCGACTCTGAAATTCCAACTGTGAGAGACATACATATCTGTGAAGGAACAATAGAGGAGGTTGATGCTGTCAAAAGTCTCCCTACCCAGTTTCCTCAGGGAACCTTCCTAGAAAATATCTTCGCAAGAATTTTGTTGTCCTGGACAAGTTTGGCCAGAATAGGAACACTAGCAGATATGAACACCATGTGAGTACTTCTGCACTGTGGGCAAAACTTCTCTTTAACAAGCTTCTGCTGAGAAAAAAGGGCTAGTTAGCATGTTTTTGTGAACCGAGGGCTTGTATTTTATTGAATCAAGTAAACTGTCTCTGACAGGTTTCCACACATGATTCCTTTTTGGATGTGATCCTTTAACATTAGGTTGAGCTAAAAAGGTTGAAATAATATTTATTTACTTGGGGGGAAAAAAAAAAAAAGCAGCTTGTCACCATGCGGCCCTGATCAGACAGTAGAGAAAGATTCACATGAAGATTTAACGACACTGATATCCTGCATATTTGCTTTACTCCTATTCAAAAATAATTTTAAAACACAAACATTTCAGAGTTTCTGAAAAATTCTGAGAGCCTGAAAAGAAGTGACTGCTATGAAATGGCATCACTGACATACAGTGTAATTGACTATTACATTTTATCATTTCTAGATTAATTTAATCTCTGTTGAGTCCTGAAATAGTTCAGAAGATATCTTCTTGAGCAGAAGCACAGAAATCAACTTTGTTATCAGGACACTAGATAAATTCTAGATGGTAACGTTGCCTTACTGACTTCAAGCAGGTGTGCTCAGGACTTATCCCCATTCCAGAAAAGATTATGATAAACATATACTTTACATATGATAATATTTAATCTCCTTCCTCCCAGACCAACTCAGATTTTTAGCAAAGCCTTTCAAATATAGGGTATATGAAGTAAGTTTTCATACCCAGACCCTTTTCCTCTTCCCCTTCCCGTGTCAGCATCTCTCCTTGCAGGGTGAAGTCAGGGGGACTCCCTCCTCTCTTACATCTGTGGCCAAGTCAGGGAGAGGTAATGGTTTCATGCCACATTTCCCAGCTGCAGGAGTCTAAAGGGCAGTCTGGCTCTCAGTCACTGTCTTGCCAGAAGAGAAGAACAACCCGTACTTACTGTCTGAACAAGAAAGGAGCTTTGTTTAGCCCTAGACTCAAGTTTGATGATCTCAGGCTGAGATCTCAGGCTGAATCTCACTGAGAGTAAGACTGATCTGGAGGTTTTCCAGTCAAATGCTGTCTTAGGATTATGGCACCTCACTCAGTATCCATCACTCTTTACATCACCACCTGGACAGAACTCCCAATGTGGCACAAAACAGCCCCTCTCTGGCTTAAAATATCTGGTATAGCCCAACAGAGAGAAAAATTAACTAAATATCAATGAATTTCAACTATTGAGAAACCTTTATTCTCTATCCCTCAGTACTTCAAATGAAAGTGAGGCAATTCCAGTAATAGCAGAGGGTCATTTTGCCAATAATCCTAGTAATATAAAGAAAGCCCTATTTCATCCTAGTCAATAGAGCCATGCTTGTGATAACTGAACACTGGCAGAAAAGGACACTGGAGATTTAGCTGTATCCAAATGTGAATGACATTTTTAATCTAAATAGTATCAGAATGTATTAGGAAAGATTTCAGAAGGGAACATGGAGAACCACAGTGTTAAGAAGTCAGGTGAAAATCTGAACTGAACCTTTCTTTTCCTTCATCTTGAAATTCAGAGATGACCTGCCTGCCAGTACACAGTATGTATTTGTCCACCACTGTCCAGGCAGGAGCAACTGTAATGCCTACTGATCAAATCAGCTATGTTAACTTTTGCCTGTCTTTGCCCTCATTAGGCTAATGAGATGATTTCAGACTGATGATCAGGGGTATATGAGAGAGCCTTTCTTGGTCAGAGTCAGTGTTTGTACAAGCAACAGTAAAAGTCAGACTGGCAGTCTCACAAAGAGAATATTTTCAGCTCAATTTTCAAAGGGTATGTTGGAGTCAGTGATATTATCTCTCTCTCTCTCTCTCTCTCCTTTTTTTTTTTTTTTTTTTTTTTTTTTTTTAGTAAACAAGCGGTTATACAGACTGTGAAATGCTAGACTTCAATGATAGGAGAGTTGTCTGCTCAGAAGTAAATAAAAGTGCAAGCATAAAATACAGGTGTGCTAAATGGACCAAGCATTACACCGATGTAGGTCCAGACTAACTGTGTTTGGGTTTCTTTTAAATTTGTGGAACTGGGATGAGAAATTCACTCTTTGTATGTGTGGCAAGGGTATGCTTTCTGTGTTGTGGATGTTTCTGTCTGTGTGGATGGAGGAAAATACTGATATGCTTTATAAGCATAAAATCTCTTTAATATTTTCAATGAGTTAATTACATTTTGCTTTTATTATCACAGTTGTCTCAGGATTTTTTTGTCTTTTTTTTTTTTTTAATTTTATTTTTTATTTTTGTATCTTCAGCTGAGCCCCTTTATTACGTTACTATATTTTTCATTGTATTATGATCCAAAAATGGTGTACAAAATGGCAGTTGAGACACCAGAAGAACAGAGTAGGACAAAATGACCTATTTAAAAAGCAACCATTTTACTTCACAGAACAGCTACAATTGATATTGTGGCAGCACTTTCCTGTTGAAAAATGCTCCACTCTCCCAAGTATTGTACATAATGAAAATAAAGCACAGCCTGTCTCCCAAAGATCTTGCAACAGAGCTTAAACAACACATTAGAAACACATATTTTAAATTAAACCATTTCAGAAATCAAATGGCAAAAAATTCATGCTATTTTCTATAGCAAAAAATCCAATTTGCTTTCTAATTCAACAGTTAAGCTTCCAAAGCCAACAACATTATGTGACTGTACAAAATAGCATGAGATTAGAATTAGAACTTGAAGAACTTCAGACTTTGAAACTTCTTGAACGTTACTTGGCTTAGAGTAAGCCATATAACTTAATGCAACACCATGAAAAATTAAAACAAAACAAAAAAAAAAAGAAAAAAAAAAAAGAAAATAGTCTTCTGTAAATATCTTGTCTGCTTTTCCCTCAAGCATGGTGAAGTCTGTTTTAATATACTTGAGCCAGATTAATACCTAAATGAATACAGCTTTCTATTAGCAGGCACAAAATGCAACAGAACAGACACCAGGTTTGCAGAATTTCTGTATAGAAAATGATATAAATCAGAAATTAACTTTAAGAAAAAGCATCATTTTGACAAAAGTACATTACAATTAGCATTAACTGTATTGATTGGTCTATAACACTGCACCATTTACCAATGCAATCTGAAAACATCTGCTGCTCTCTAACTGCTTATTTAGGTAGCAGTTTATGAGTTTTCTATGCTAAGCATCTCTTTTTAAATCACTTTTTCTTGCATGTTATTGAATGAAAGAAGAATACTTCTATCTTATAATTAGTTCAAGAGTGAGAAAGAGATCAACAAGATGGCAATAATAAGGCTTTAAAGGAAAGTATATTTCAATAAAAGGAGAAGGAACGACTATTAAAATTGCTAATTGTAACCAAATAATAAAACTATTTTAAGAAAATTAAAAAATGCCTTAGAGACTGTAAATTGGGTTTTGTTAGCTGTTATGTTATATTATGTTATGGCCTGACTAAGAAATTTCAGGCCATATACACTGCTCTGTGTCATTACCTTGAGCTTCATAAGGTGGAGGTCTGTAGTTAAAGGTAGATACATTTTCTCTATTTGATAGTTCCTGCTTGAAAAAAAAAAAAAATCAGAGGTAAAAAATATCATTATCTAAACAGAAGATAGCTTTTTTTTTTCTTTTTTTTTCTTTTCTTTTTCTTTTTTTTTTTTTTTTTCTTTTTTTTCCTCCTGAAGAGAACAAGCTACAGATAATAGGTGTGAGGAAATGATGGAGACTGCCTTTTGCACAGCTGTATCTGTCAAGACATATTTTCAGTGTAATCACTTGATTTCAGTTCGTGTAAAAGCATAAATTGAGCAATCACCCCCAAGGAAATCAGAGACTCCATCATAAAAAGCAAATGGAATACAACATCCCTACATTCCTCTAATTTCTGTTCTTACCCCTTGCTCTGGAGTAAGCCATTTTTATTTCTTGTTATTGAAGAGGAAATTCACAACAGACCATAAGCAGGAGAGTGGGGCTCTAAACAAAGCTGAAAATTTAAACAAGGTCAAAATGGGAAAGAAATGGACAGGATAGTTATTTATTTAATGTGGAAACAAATTAATTCATTTTAAGACTTCTGGCTAACAATCAATTTCTAAAGTAACAATAATTAGTGTCCAGCATTGCCCAAGATAATGGCCAATGACTACCTGATGGACATGTGGGTAAAAATAACTAAGTAATAAATAATAAATAATAATACACTTACATCCAGAAAAAAAATAAATATATTGATGAAGACAGATCTGAATTTAACCTTATATATATATAATACCTATAATATATATAAATAAATATAAATATAAATATAAATATAAATATAAATATAAATATAAATATAAATATAAATAAATATATATATATATATATATATATATATATATATATATATATATATATATATATATATATATATATATATATAATATATAATATATATATATATATATTGTCCAGGAAAACCAGCCACTTCTTAAAGATCTGTGACCACCCAAATGTGAGAAATCAGACATTAAAAGCAAATAAGCAAATGAATCTACTTCAGAAATATGTTCAGAAATGACAAGTGTCAAACTGGTCCCAGTGTATTTTTAAACAGATAAAAGAATTATATGAAATTATAGAGCTCATTTTGAAACTAGGTTGTCAAATCTACTTCACATCTGACAAAGTTTACCAAACAGTAACTAAGCACAGCTTGAATAACAGGATGATAATACCTAGGATATCTGAATTAATATTTTAGTTTTGAGTTGCTTAACAACTTTGCGCTTTTGATGACAGTAGTTTCCAAAAACTAATTTCCTACATATTTATATATTTTCAGTTTTAAATTTAATTTTTGTTTTATTTTTGAATTTTCCTTCATCCTGATTCTTTATCTAATACCATGTATCTTTTAAATACATAAGTAATCTATATAATCTAGGTATAATCTAACCAGTGTAATGATTGTATCTTTCCACTGCATAAATTAGAAACAGAAAATGAATCTGTTCCTGTAAATGAGAAGAAAAAAACTTGCATCTACTTGTTAAGGGCCATGGTTGTGTCCACAGCTCTTCGTATGGCATTTTGCATTTAGATTTAAGTGACAAAGCAATGGCTACTCCATCAAATCAAAACTTTCACGTTAAAAAAAAAAAAAAATCCTGTCAAAAAAAAAAATCCTTTTCTCATACCCTAAATGCATTTGCAGTATCTACTGGTCACTGATCTCAGGCCTCAGAGAATGTACATTACCTAAGGGGACTTTGCAGAAATCTGTACACACCAGTCCATCTAATGGAAGCTGGGCTGTGTACTCAAACTGAACATTGTTGGAGGGCAAGGGAGCAGTGTTACTCCTATTCCATGTGGTACGGCGATATCGTTGTGGTAACGGCTTGTTAGGCAAATGAGTGTTGGCATTAGCTATTACAGTTGAAGCTTAAAGAGGGCTACAGAAGTTGGGAGCTGTCTCATCATGCACATATGTTTTAACAGAAAGATGTCTAATAGGGGAGGACTTTTAATTCAGTCACTAAAAGAAGTGAACCTCTGTGGGCTCTGAGGATGGAGAAATTTGGAAAGACTCCACACTTGCAAATTTGCCAAGGTCTTGGACTTCATTCTTCAAAGCAGATGTCCATGCTTTACCTACTAGATTGCTCAGTAGAAAGAATATAACTGAGGGAAAGACTGAGAATATACTAACAACTGGGAAAGTGGAGAAAAAGAAATCTTTCTACCTAGTATCTTTATAACATGATATCAGGATATAAAATGGGAGAAGCAGGAAAAAAAGATATATTAAAAATTAAAAAATATTTTAAATCTACTTAAAACAAACAAATAAACAAAACCCAGATTTGAAATAAAGCATCTGTGATACATTTAGGTGGAAAAACACCTAAAAGAGATGAATTAGCATCATAGGAAATGTGAACTGAATGAAGCCTGCTGGGTCACTGATCCATGTGGTCTGGCTGGCAATTATATCATATAGCTCCCTCTGTGAAATGATTGTATCATCTCTGTTGGGAGCTTTTGAAATATGACATCATCCTCATAAAATATATCATGCATAACTCTGATTATCGGACCATTATGATGACATTCTATGCAAAAGAAATATTTTCTCTTTTGCATATATAAAAGCTCCACCTCCTTCACTTCATCTATTCATCTGCTTGAAAAGTATACTTGGATGAGAAAAAAAAAATGCTTCAAACTACTGAAAGAAAGCAAACCTGAATCACAATAAGTCTCTATGCAAATTGTTCTAAATGACCCCAAAATAATCCACAAGCTTGTCTTTTTTTTTTTTTTCCCCGACTTATATCAGTAAGTTTAATCAAACTTACCACACCTCCATGCAAAATTTATCTTGTTTGTAACTGTTGAATGATCATAGGTACAACTGCATTTCGATATGCAAACCAGGTATTTTTGCTCCTCCTGGATAAAAGTCAGCAGACAGTTGGTATGTCTTTCCAACTACATATCTAATTTGCTTTGAAGTTCTATTTGATGAAATAAAAAAGCCCAGTTCCTATACTTTAAATTGTTCAATGGCTCTGTGCTCAACTATATTCATGCTAGCAAGAAGTTCTGTGATCTTTATAGAGGCTTAATTAATACTTAGGTCTGAACTGGTACCTGTAGAAACTTATTTTCATTGTGGTAAAACTATTATGTAATTATTTATATTTCTTACTTCCTTAAGTGGATGAGAAGTATAGCATGCAGCACAAATGGCATTCACTAAGGTATATTCAAGGGCCAAATTGTCCACTGGTATAAATGTCATTGAGCCATCCAGTCCAAATGAAGCTTAGCTTAGAACAGCTGAGTAGATGGTATCTGGGATTTTGACCTATTAACTGTAAATTGGAGTGTATCCTTGTGTGCCAGGTAGTTCCAACCCATCTCTCCCTGATTATAAAAAGCTAAAGTGGTTGTCCCTCTGACCCAAGGGACTCATTAATTCATTTGGTTCTGGAAGCATTAGCATGCCAGACTGTAGAGTGAGGGACTGAATAAATGAGTTGGAGAATGCAAAGGGGGAAAGACAGAGAGGAGACAAGAGTCAAATGGGAAAGAGTCAACAAATACATCAAAATACATTCTTTAAATACAGAGAAGAGGGTAAATAAGGACAAAGGAATTAAACAGAACTAGGAAAATAATTAAATGGTAAGAGGCAAATAAACAGGTGAAAGATGAAAGAATACACAGCAGTGCATGGGATGGAAATATTCTGGATTTACCAATTCATCCTCACAAAGCAGAGCTCAAAGAAAGGTTTGATAAGCAACTGATTAAATTCACTGAATAGTTATGTTGCAAATTCCACTACTGTGCAGGCTCATAAGAGCACAAAGTTAACTAGTCAGGGGACACAAACAGAATTAGGTATGAGAAGCTGGAGGGCTAACACTCACAAAGTTGATGTTAAGGAATGGAAATCCTTTTCAAACATTAACTGTTCACTCTTAGCATATGTCACATATCTAATGTATGTGTCTCAAGACTCTAAGACAGCAAGAGTGACATGCAGCAACCAACATATGTCTGGCACTTTTCAAGTACTGACATACTGAGTGAAACAGCAAGTACAAGGTGAAGAACAGCATGAATGTATTAGCATCTTCCATTCTCCTGGAAGCTGAAAGTGAGAGACATTCTGTAGTTGCCAAAGGCAATATCAGCTTTACACAGAGACTCTAAGGTACTCAGGATGTTCACTATGTGTGTTACTGGAGAAAAACACTACATATGCAAATCTGGGTGTCTAGTCAAGTTCCAAAATATTTGATTGACCCTCCACCAGTACATGCTTTATTTATTTAAAGGTGAAATTGTAGAGCTGCTGTCTAAGTTGTGAAACCTATTTTTATGAACAGGCATTGTGTCATCATACAGGTGGATGAACAGTGTAACCTTTCCATCTACAGAATAGCACTGGAGAAGATCCTGGGAGCTACAAACTGGTGATTATGGAGTCTATTTCTGGTGAAATGGACTGCTAGGGAAAAAGTTGGCACAGCTTCTGTAAAGTGAAATCTTACCTAACTAACCTGCTAGTACCTGAGAGGAGTGTCAGGAGTTACCTGGATAAAAGGAATCTGTCTAATATATATATACACACACACAGACACACATATGTATACATATATTTATATACATATATGTGTATATATTTATATACATATATATAAGATTCTATGTCAAAGGTTATTAAAGAAGATATGTTGCCACTGGAATTGGAGGGAAGGCTCTTTCGTGAACTGAGGGTTGATTAAAGAGTAGGAGGTATATGGAAAGATTAATAGTCAATCACTTCTTTAAATGAGGAAGAATCAGTGCAGCCTCCTGGAGATCAGCATGGAACTAATTTTGCCAGTGTCTTCAGCAGTATATAGGGAATAAACAAGGACATTTCCTAGTCTGCAGAAAGCAAGGCTACCTAAGGCAAAAATGTTGCATGTGAGCTTCAGTGTACATAAGCATGAAGTAATACATCTAGGGAAAACAATATAAACCCTGTCTACATGGTGCTGACTTCAGAACTGCTACTAAAAGTAATGAAAGAGATTTTAAAGTAACAGAGTTGACAGGTCTTTGAATCACTGGCTTAGTGTGCAGTGGCAGGCAAAAAAAGCCCACAGAATCTTGGGCATCACTGTGAATGGTGCTATGGACAGTTGCAATATAAAAAGTCTGCCATAAACACAGTGGGTCCTACGTATCACTGTTTTCTGCATCTCAAAGAATGGTGCAGTGGAGTTGGACGTAGTACAGAAAAGGCCAACTAAAGTGGTCTAAGGTGAGAAGCAGAGGATGAGAATCTTCCTTTTATGAGGAGGAGAGGATGAGAATCTTCAGTTTGGAGAGCACAAGCAGGACTAAGGTCTGCAAAATAATGAAAGCAATAGATATGCTGCCAGAACAGTTATTTACCATATCTCACATACTAAAAGTGAATTGAACTGTAGGAGTTAAATTTACACTGAATAAAAGAAGTTATCTTTTTATGCAGTAGATATTGTTCCGATAACAGAGGTTGTGGAAGCAGACAGTACCAGCAGGTTTTAAAAGAGGTTAGATAATGAACGGCACTTCTGTTAAGGGGTATGCGCTAACAACTCTAATATAACAGTTGCAGATGCCAGGGGAGTATAAGAGAAGGAATCATAGAAAGAAGCCTATTTATGTGCTCTCACAGAAAACATCCTCTTTTGTCACTATCAGAAGCAGAACACTGGGCACGTAAAATTTAGATACAGCTTAGAGGTACCCTGCCTTGGGAGACACATACCCATCTCCTGCCAAAGTTCCACAGCCCCTGGAAAGATGGTTAGGCTTTACATTCACTTATAGATGCCTAAGCTGAAGAACATCCAAAAGATTCTGACAGAATTGACTTAATTAAAAAAAAAAAAAAAGATGTGGCCAGTGATGGTGATGTTGAGTAGTACTAGCACAGACCAGAGTTTAACAGCATGGCTGTTATACTGCCATTGGCCCCAGACTACAGGACAAAATACAATGCGTCTGTCTACAAATGACCCTGTAAGTTGAAGAGAACTGGTAAGACTAGTGCAATGTACAGAAAAGGATGATACTAATAATTATACAACGATGGTCGAGGTCCAGTGCTCAAGCTGGCCTCTTGGATCACTTACATATAGCAATAGAGATGTGTCCACTGGAGCTGGGCTGTTTTGTCAGACCAACTGAAATGAAGCCTGACCAAGAATGACTTTGTTCTAGCCACTGCATGTGTAACTGCAAAATTATGAGAGTAGCTCATGCTGATATATCAGAGACTGCTTTAACATTAGCCAAGCTCAGTCCTGCTAGCAGTGGAGTGCAGTCAGATGGGAACTCAGCATGAGTAGATCCCCTAGTTATATACCTACGATCTTCATGGGTTTGTTCTGCAAACTCTAGGGCCAGTGCTGGCTTTGCTACTTTTTGGCAACTTCCTGGCAGCCTACAGGAGTTGCAAGGCATTTTTGGCTGCAGTGTAGACACACCATAAAACAAAACAAAACAAAACAAAACAAAACAAAACAAAACAAAAAAACAGAAAAGGAGGTAAAACCACTGAGATAACTCACTATGTCTGTAATTTTTCATGTACAAGTCCTCCTGTCTCCCTCAATTCCTACTTCAAAATGTAGATAGCAAGGTGATACCACTTTGTCATTTCAGCCAGGGCAGAAACTTCTCCCTGAAGCTGGTGCTCTTCCTGGCACAATTTTGTGTCATATTTGCAGGCAACAGATTTGCCAACTAGGAGCAGTCACATTTAGAAAAAGTACACTCCATCTCAAGAATAACAGACATTGATTCCCAGCATCATTAAAATTATTCTCATCTTACTGAACTGTAGCAGTGAACAATAATTGGCTTAAGTTCATGCTAGTGCCTAGCTATTGGAAAGGAACAACATTATGTTTCTATATGTTTTATGTTCCCCCCCTGACATGGCTGCTGCATCCACTTTCAAACTGTGGTGTTCTATGATGTTCAAAGAAAACTTTCTATTTAATAGCAAAGTAAAGAAAACTTGCGTGCTGCTCTATATGGAAGACAAAATAGTATTTTCTGGAGAGAAAAATCTCACTATGTGTGGGGAAATCAAGAGCTTGCAAGACATCCCCATATTAATCAAGTTGCACACAATAAACCCATAGATAGGGGGCTCTGCAGGACAGGAGATAGAAGAGTCTCATTTTCCAGTACAGACTTTCATAAATCTAATATGATCTTTTTGCACTCATGTCACAAGTACAGTAGACCTTGTCCCCCTGTTCAGATGACAAATGGTGATAGATATCCTCTTTAATGTATTTATGGATATTTTTTTCTTTAAAATCCCGAATCATTTATCTGTAGGTATAGTAAATAAGGTTACAGTTTAACTGATTAACAGAACTACTATGCAGCCAACAATACTGTTGTTACCACAGCTTTTAATAGAAAAGCCCCTCAATCTGTTTATGTATATATATTAATCAAAAACTTTGCACTTTTCTACATGCAGTTTTAGTACTCTGCATTTTACAGTGTGATGTCAAGAACCTTAATGGTGCTCTGCACTGTTGCTGAGGACAACGACAAATCTAGGACACTAAATGTTTAAAATCACTTCACAGACTGCAGCAAATGCTCTTTAAACCTGTTTAGCTAGGGCTGGTATGGCACAAAAAAAAGAAAAGAGAAGCAGACACGATCAGCATGTTTGGCTTTTATTAATGAATCTCCTTTTCTAAAATTTGGAGGGCTAACTGTGCTAGCAGCGAGCCTTTTAGTGGCTGTAAGACACTGTGGCATCAAGTCCACCTCAGATGAGCTCACACACTACGTGCACTCCACTCAGTACCATCATTTATCTTCCAAGTTACCAGATACATGAACTAAGCTATTCTATAAGCTGTTCTTCACTCATTTCTGTGCCAGCTACCTCCTCACCCCATTTTCCCCAACTTTTAACTACCTGTATCATTCCAACCACCCCCAAAGCATCGCCTCATTATCCTTGATCAATATTTGTGTCTGCTTCCTACCTCTCTTCTTTCCTCTCTTATCCAAAATCATTGCATCTGTCTTTCTGTGGCCGTTCTAACATTCTGGCTTCTTCCTGCCCACTGTCTGAACTACCTTTTTAATTAATCACACCTCTCAATCTCATTTCCCTCACCCAACACTTTTCTTAGCATATTAGTCTTAAACACTCAAATCAGTCTCTTCAGCCAGGGTGGGCCACCTCCCAGCAGATACACTTTCTCACTGATGGCTATCCACACATTTCCAACATCTCTTTTTTCTCTACGGCTCCCCACAGTGTCACATCAAATTCTTAAGACCATGCTGTCTTTGTCTCCTTTCATTAATGTTTTCTCTCCAGTCTTCCTTCAAGCTAATGTTTAAGCTACCGGTTAATCTGACTGATGGGCATCTCCTTCCCTCTCTGATCTCAAAACATAACAAATCTCATCAGCTCTGTAGGATCCAGGAAGATTCAAAGTATCCAGCACGGTTGCTTGAATGGCTCAACAGGTGGGATGATGCCACACACTTACCTGAGCTGCAACCTGATATTCTCCATGGCTGTCAAACTCTCACTCATGCCATGCACAAGCAGGACTTCTGGGCAACAGACCAAACTTCCCCATCTGGACATCCTTCCCACAGTACTGACTTCTGGTCAAGTGGCAAGAAATCCCTTCATTCCCTAACCCAAACACTTGACTCTGCCTCATTCCTGCTAAAGAAAGAAACTGTGCCAGAAAGGCACAGAAGATGTGAGGAGAAAGAAACACTAGGAAACCCTGGTGATTAAAAAAAATAAATAAATCAATCCATGGTAAGACTTTTTTGGTAATCAATCTGAAAACAATTTACTAGTGTACTTTTTAATTATATGCATACTTTAAAATGACAAATGACTTGTGTGGCAAATTTATTTAAATATGCATTATCTGGTCTGATATGCTTTTCTATCTTTGTGTAGTGTGTGTTTCTCATAACATTCCACAGTAATTTATTTATTTTTTTTTCATTTTTATATCTTGAAATCTGATTACTTTATCGTGTATAGATTAATCCATCTTGTTTGCCTTCTGGTAATAGTTTTTCAATCCTTTTGTCTTCCAAAAAAAAAAAAAAAGTACTTTGAATAAGAAAAATAAAACATCAGATTTATAAGACCACAGAGTACCCATTGGAGGAGGTAAAAAACAAGCAAGGAAGCAAGCAAACAAACAAATCTCAGAGAAAAGGAGTCAAGCAATCAAACACGAAACTAAGCATTTAATATCTGGAATACTGAGAAGAACCATGTCTGCTTTGCTACCTAAAGGTAGGAGATGATTGCTCATATATTACTTTATCCAGCAATTTATTTGTTAAATGCCTGGGTCACAAAGTGAGGAGGCAACTTAGGAAGAATGTAATGAGGTAGAAAGATTGCTTAATACATTTAAATAAATGATTATTCAAACCACAGGAAAAAGATGAGAGAAAATCCATTTCCTGGCTAAGAAGTTACTGGCCACTTAGGGACGGGAAACAGTTTTAGAGGGGATGAATTTTGCTAGCACTTTTCTCGCTGAAATGCAAGGAAATGGTTTGATGATATCCTATGTAGAAACTTCCAACTGCAACATTTTCTTTACACACAGATTTCTCCAAACACTGATTAGCACCACTTATTTTTTTTGGTCTATCAAGAATTACCTTGAACTATCTCCTTTTTGTTTTGTACAACTTTGTATATATATATCTCATGACAGAGATTCCCTTTTTATGGTAGTTGATAAAAAACTGTCTTTCCCACCAATATAAAAGCAGTCCTCATTTAAAACCAATTAACATTTAAACCAGGCCTTACAAGTATGGCATAAATAGCCAGTTTCAGTTATTTTTGAAGGGTAGAATGCATATAGGTTTGAGAAAATCCATTCACTTGTTCAACAGACTTTTGAAAACTGTCCTTGATCACAGATTACTGAGCTGACTGCCTAAAATGTGAACTATTTTAGAGTTTACTATAAGAAGTTGTAGTTACAATTGTTTGTGCCATCCGGTGTAACCAAGCACTTACTAATAATAATAATAACAAAAGTCTTATCTTAGTGACCTGCTGCATTTCTGTCATTGCTGCAAACAGATAGTGCAGGAAGAATTTGTAAGACTTGCACTGTTCCTCATACAAATGTGTCTCATTTCAAAATAAAGAGAGAGGAAAGAGCTTTTCAGATGCACATTAATTAAGCCTTGTTATCAGTCAAGCAGACTATACTACCTGGAAAGAAGAAGCTGATTTGCACCTCATGATACAGTTCAACAGAAATCAAATATCCATTCGGATGAGTTGATACTCACATTCACTGTAGTGGAAAGACCTCTCTCCTCTGGCTTACAAATGGATGTGACTTACATACATATGCTCATGAATCAGCTTTTTTATATCCACTTGCTGTACAACACAGGCAAGCACTGCTATGAAAAACACCATGAAGCTATATTTCTGATTACAGAAATAATCTGTCTTCACTTTCTACAATCTTGGATAATACAAAATTGATCTGAAGAACAGACCAGACAGCAGTGTCTGGATAAGCAGTAGGAAGAGGAGGTGTGTACAATTTCGATTTCTGTTAAACTTTTTTGACCTCATATAATTAGACTAAGATCAGTTAATTACAGAAATTTTGTAGGAAATACTAACGGTAGAAATAAAAGGGAACTATTCCTTTCTCATTTCTGTCTGTTTAAAATTGGCACATCAGAGCAGATATTGCTGGTGTATGTCAGAGATTATACCAGCCTACCTATCATTGACATCTTTCAAACTTTAATTATGCAAGAGCCAAATAAAATCAACTTCTTTTCAAGTCTGTTACAAAAGATGACATACGTTAAAAGATGAAATCAGAACAATTGGATTACAAGATAAAACTTCACACATATCAACAGATTTGAGACTTGGACATTCTTTGAGAGACTTGTGCAGTCAGGTACATAATCCATGTTAACATCTCATCTCTGAAACGTTGACTGTGGTTTGAATCAAAGTTTCAAGAAAAAGTGTTCACTTTCCCTTATTTTCAATCTGATTATTTGGCTTAGAAAATAACTGCTTTAAACAGGAGACTTTATACTTGTCTGGATAAATTCTGTTCCAATTTTTATTTTGGCCACAAGTCAAAGATAACAGCTGTACACTTGTGGGTTCACTGAACTTTACGTGCTTGTTGGCTGCATTGCCAGCTAGAGGGAATAACCAATAATTAGAACATTTCAGGTCATCTTGAGAAGAACAGAGTTTTCCTGTGTTTGGAAAGGTCACATGACCTCTTTTTCGATGTTCCCAAATGTGGAACTGTCAACCATAGAGAATAGAGCTGCATAAACAAATGAAACAGTTATTATTGTTGTGAGACCAAGGGGAAAACAAAAAACAAGCAAACAAATGAAAAAACAAACCAACAAGAATAAAACACAAGGGCCTAGATCTGGTGATGAATATTGTGCAGACAATTTTAATTACATATAGCAATTTTAATATTTTACTCTCTATGTCCATAATAGGTCCAACCAACATCAGCTGAACTCATTCATATATTCTTTGCACATAGGCAGCCCTGGTCATGATTTTGATTTGCAACATAGCATTTAAAGCTTTTTTTTTTTTTTTTTTTTTTTTTTTTAAGTTGAATCAATACCAGTTTACATAAATATATGTTCCTGTTTTCCAATTGTTCCTGCAACAGCGTTTATGTCTATCCACTGACAAGAAAAACAATAATAAATGTAGTAGGATGAAAGCAGAAAGGAGAAGAAACTACAGATGATTCATATTAAATGGCTTTAGGTATGTGTATTTTTTACCTCACTGTTAGAAGTGTAAATCTTTTGGGGCACTTTGGGATTATTATATAGAAAAATAAAAGGTACCAGTCTTTAGAAAATCAAAGTGATAAGACTATACTTTTCTTGTTACTAACAGCATAGTTGCCTCCTAATACGGAAAGGAATGAAAATTGGTTTTATGTTGCATCTTTTAATTCCCAGAGATACTAAAGCTGTTTTAGAAGTTATATCTCATAGCTCATGCTCTAGATGGGTAATTAATTTGACAATATTGGACAAGTTATGGATATTACAAAGCATACATATGTCTGAAAGACTGAATGATAAGATGTGAATTTTTGCAAGGATGCTACAGATATTCCTTCATCACCACAAATCTGCCCTGAGAGCTGTCAGTTGCAATTGCTGTAGCGTTAGAGAAAGGGATTTGCTTGAACATCACTTGTTACTACCAAATCACGGTCACTGATGTCACTGAAAAGGACCTCCTACCCTACCTCTGCTACTGATCTGTAGTATTATTTTAAATGCCAGAATGATGATTTACAAAATGCAGTGTGCTGTGGATTCCTTATGGAGACCTTTACGTACCCTTGTTTGTGTGTTCACCTAAGATAAGAAAGGTTAAAATTCAAGTACTTATTCTACGTGATTCAGTCCAACAATTCAGTCCCTGACATCCCAGAGGAATGTCTAACCCACTAGGGTGCTAAGCAGCTGAGGAAATTGAAGAGTTTTCTACTCTCTCTTGTCAAAGCTGCTACTTGCTGTATAAATAGATATCCTTCAGAACAGGTATCTGAACTTTCATCTCCTGTACCCAAAAGCAATGCTGAACCTAGTCATTCTCCCTCAATGCATTATTAATTCAAAGTGGAACAACTCCAAAAGGAAAGACACATCCACTGTATTTGAAATGTGTGATGATCTGGCAACTCATCTAAGAATGGAAAGTCTGCAGATTAAATCCTTCATCTGAATCAGGCAGAACAGTATCTTCATACTGATCTCCCACCTCATACTGCAGCTCCCAGTCCTACCATCTGTTCTAGGAGATTAAGGTCTCTCCCATTTTGATGATAAATTCCACCATTATTGAAACTAACACAAGTATTCCTGTGTTTTGTTTTGTTTTGTTGTGTTTTTTTTTTTTTTCATCAAATAAAATTTCCCATTGGAATAATTCTGGCCAGTTCTGAGTTCTGTTTATGACATCTATAACCTCACTGCTCTCTCTCTCTCTTCTCTCTCTCTTTTTTTTTTTTTTTTTTTTGTAGAGACTACACAAAAACTGTATTGACAAATTATACATATAATGCATATGAGTGCAGAATTAAGTCCATTGTTTACAAGATAGTACAAGATGGCTATTGGGATATGCATTCTACTCTCATGTTATCCCACAAATGCCTTCTATATTAGTGTTCCTACTTGAAATGGCAAAGAAGTATACTCTTGGAGTATACTACAAAATTGCTCTAGTTTTGTAAAAATATGGATTAAAAAAGGCCCTGTAAACATTCTAAAAAATATAAAATTCTGATAACCACAGCCTGAAAGACACTCCCATACTGCTTTGGGGACAGTTAGTTCTAATATTAACACTTGTCCATCTCCTGATGCTCTTTTGAGGGTTAGGTCTCCAACTCAGTGAAGAACTGAGCTGATTGTCTACAGAAAAGATGAGCAATGCAATTCCTCCTAATGCCTGTGAGGTGAGCTTTCATCTTCTTTGCTGGTTTATTTCGCAACCAACTGAAAGTGAATAACTATTTATTAAGACTCCAGGGGGAGAGGGGAGGGAGAATGAATCTGGATGGGGATAGTCAAAATAACATATGAATATACCTAAGCCAGCCAATTCCATTTAGAAGCATTAGTCCTCCCTGTCCAGCTTTTAAACGGCAGTTTCTAGGTGCCTGCTTGTCTACAAATCCTTGATAAAAGGATGGGAAAATTAGTTTTGCAGAAGTCTGTCAGTCTTTCAGTAATATTTGACTCTTTTGAAAGCCCACTTGAACAGCAAGGAAGGGGGACAATTTTTCACTAACCTCTGCACAGAGCAGAATGAGGAGAGCATGAGATTTATGGGAATTAATTTTATATCCTGAGACAAATCTAAAAAGCTCAACCTATGTAATTAAATTTGATATTGAGGTTACTGAAGAAGAGACATACAACAGGATGCCATCAGGATATAATGCTAATTTTTGTCAGATCTTGGAGTCTGAGTCTCAGGACAATTCTTTATTACTCATATCAGTGGCCTGTTAGTAAAACAAGTAGGAGAGAGGTTACCACTGTGCTGGAGAAACAACAGCTCTGTTAAGATGCTACTGAGAGGTACTGACAATGCAATGACTTAAAACACTGCAATGGATGCAAAGATGAACTTGAACTTGCTTTACAGCAAATAAGTCACCTCAGTCTAAATCAACATTCCAAGACACTAAATATTACCTGAGGCATAGCTTTAGTCATATACATGTACAGCTTTGCTTTGGACCTTAGTCCAATCTGCATGTTTAGAGGATGCATGTACTGACCAAAGAAACAATTGCTTTTAAACCCAGACAGGTCTCCCAGTTGCTGGAGGCAGTGGAAAGGAAGTACTGTAAATATTACTCTTCTACTATTTGCATCAAGAGAGAAATGTTATTCCCCAATTTGAATATATATATATATATTCATATATATATATATATATAATATATATATATATTTTTTTTTTCCTGAGCATTCCCTCATTTCCCAGTTGTGTAGTATCTCTAGTGCATTTGTGGATCTTTAACATTTTGTTATAATGAAAGGGATTTTTTTTTCTTACAAAATGTCGAGATGTGTCCATGACTCCTCCTAACCCTGTGGAAGAGCATAGCTGAAATACAGACCTCACTGAGGTTAGCACCCAAGTTACCTTAAGAGGACCATGATTCCACTAAAAGAATGGCGTACTTTTGCACCCCGGGAAGGGCAGGGCAGCCAGGGGCACCTGGGGAACCTCAGCCCTTGGCATCAGGCACCTCCCAGGAGATGGGCAGGGTCTAAGGACCAGGGCTGGGACCTGGGTCCACCAGTGGACGTGGATCATCAGGGCCCATGGCCGAGCAGGGCAGGGCTGTGAGGATCTGCAGGCTGGCTTTGCTTCTCCCTCTCTGGATCAGGGCTGACAGCCCATGAGACTTAAATGAGGTCCTGGCCTGTGGGCAGGTTTGGGTGAGCTTCAGGAATGGCTAGGCAGGGGCAGTGAGGCCTGTGAGTGCCTGCTGGGGTCTGGCATTGTGTAATTTACAGTACTTTTTCTGCCTGCACACATTTGAATGGATGTGAATGACTCAAATTCTTTTTTGTGCACTGGTGTGAGTAACTGATGCTAAGAAATTATGGGAAGAAGTCTTTTGTCCCCCTTTGCTTTACACACAGCAGAAAATGCCAGTCTGATATAACATTGGCCCCTTGCAGCCTGTCTGCTTCTAGTCCCATCTCAGTGCCCTGACTGGGAAATGTATTTTTATCCACAACTCTCATGGTCTGGACTGTTTGGTCCCTCTGCATTATATACAATATTTAGATTCTCCTTGTCACCAGAAAAATGATGTTTGCTTAGTTTGGACTGGTCAGATATTTCCTATTTATTTCTTGGAGGGAAAAAAATTGCACCTGTTCTCTAAGCATAACACCCTCCAATTATGAACCAATCTTTTTCTAAAATTCTCCACCATTTTTTATTCAAAATAGATCTTCAGAAACTGGTGCTGAAAACTTCACCACACTTCAGTGGAGAGTCCCTTATGAGCATTGTTTTATTTACCTGCTTCTCATGTATTGTCAGATTCCCTATCCTGTCCTCATATCCAAGGCATTAAGCAGCAGATCACATTTAATGGATTTTGACAGGCCTCAGTAGCTAGTACCTCCTATAGTGACAGCCCCAGAGACAAACACAGGGCTATGACAAGGGTTTAACATCTCTGTGTTTAATCACTAGAGCTCACATAATTCCTTTGCCTACTTGACATGAAACCAATTGTGTGATAAATAATATGCTTAGTTAAAAATTAAAAAGAAAAATATCAACTCCTTTCCCATTAATTTTGGAAAATGTTTTCCTGTGCTATATCCTTTAGTTTACTTGTTCATCACATATGAAACTTTTTTTCCTCACCTTGCTTGAACTTTGGCATTGTCCATCTCTGGGATCAAAGAAGCCAAGGATTGGCTTCTACACCTTTCAGGCAAAGCTTTGAGAGTCCCACCTCACACTAGCACTGCATAACAGTGTAAGAGACATAAAAGTGAACCTTAGTGATCTGTCTTACACAGAATACTTTGAAAACCAACCTGTAAAATTAAAACTTTAGAATTCATTTATAATTTTTGAGGAAATTCCCTGGGGAAGAGCCAATTTGTCTGCCTTTGGCAAGAGCGTTTGCCAACCAGTAGCAGTACTCAGTAGGTCAAGAACTGGCGCATTACAGCATCTCTTAACAGGGAAGGGGCACATGAGTCAAGAGATGGGCAAGAGGAACTGTGGTGCATTGAAGCTTATAACATGGCAAAAAAGACTGTGGTCTTTAAAAAACAAACAAAAACAAAATAAAACACAAACTTTAAAAATATATCTTCCACTCATTCAGGATATAATCTCAAAATATGACATTTACTTTTAAGTGTGTAAAGTGTCCTTCAGTGTCAACAATGAGCACCTCTCCACTATTAAGTCAGCAGTAAAAGATTTGTCTTATGAAAAAGATTAAAAATCCTCCTATTAATATTTATAATATCTAGTTGTTTAAAATGCATTATTTAACATTAACACTCTTCTGAAAGTGCAATGTAGTAGTAAAAAAATCATATGTCTAGATATATATGATAGTCAGAGATATCTATTTATACATTTGGCAGTTTTATGAAGCAATAGGCACCTATATAGGCAATTACAATGTCCAGTGAAAAGAAATGCTCATCTTTTATATAACAGAGAACAGAATTAGAGTCCTCCAGACTGGGGACTGCACAGTAAAAGAAATCAGTGCAGCTGTTCAAGCAATATCATGATTCTTCAAAGATTTTATTAATACATTTGTCATTAACATAATGTTTTTTCCACTGCTCAGGTGAAAATTAAATTTCCTAGCAAGTTACAGCACTATTAAAAAAGAGACAGGGAGATATGCAAAGTTTCAGGAGTAAAAAGTCCATCCAAGTTAGCTGCAAATACAAGACTTCTACAGATCATTAATAAAAGTAATAGTTGTTAATACATGATTGCCTCATTATAGTGGTGACATTGCAATTAATTGTTTCAGCACCTTTTGAATTGAACAAATTTCCTTTTGACATTCTTTATTGTGCCCTTCATATTCTCTTGTAAAATAGAAAAGCCACTAATCTGCTTGAAAAGCAAACAAGTAAGAACATTGCAGGTCTTTTTTTTTTTTTTTTTTTTTTTTCCAAGTGAGTTAGTGGATTTTCTCTTTTAAGAAGAAACCATAAGTAGTATAAATCATATTTTCACTCAACTAAGAGAAACCATGTATTTTTCAGCATCTGAATACATTTTGGATTTCTGCGTTTCCCTTATCATGCCCAATTCTTTGATAACCATTAAGTATTGTTAACCCAGCTAGAGGAATAATTGTAAAATATGCAGCATTCGTCACAGCCATATCACTGAAGGGTTGTATTTTACACCTATATAATATGATTTGCTGTTCCTTTTCAGTTGGGATTTGAAAATAGCTGACAAAGAAAACAATAATTAAATGTACTAAAATACAAGCAGTAATAATTTATTTGCCTTCCACTTTCAGCTCAGGTGCTTGTGTATACACTTTCCTGTGTGTAGGGCACTAACACAATGACACTTGAAATGGATTGTTTTCAAAGTTCCTTAAATGGAACATTCTTCACACTATTCACACTTGGCAGACAGTATAAGAAAATATTTGATTGAGTGGAGTATCATCAACCCATTTCAACGTTTAGATATTCATGCAATAATCAAAGATATATTTGGAGTCAGTTTCAGTAAGAACTACTGATTAAAGACAGATGTGGGTTTGAATTTTGGTCCAAATGCTAGACAGCGAAAGTGCAAAAGCATGAAAACACTGATGGTAGTAGCAACATACACACCTCTCAAGAGGAGACTATATATTAATAAATTTGCAGTAGATTGCTAAATTAGGGTATAGCTAATTTTTTTCCACAAAATATGACAATCAGTATGCCTATCTATCTTCTGCTGCATTATTCCTCTTTCTCTTATTTCTCAGTTTAACCAAATCTCCTCCTCTTCTCCTACTATAGTACTGTAAAAATGATCAACTAAAATGAAGATTGTTCAGAGCAGTAGTTTAATGTAAGATATCAGTAGCAAGTCCTGACCAAGATGCAGGAACACCTATCCCTTTACTGGATCTTTTTGCTACAGGATACAGAATTTTCTTCCATCCTGAATACATACTTGCATATCTTTATTAAAATATCATTCTTTCCGATTACAAAGATAAGTATACACAATTTAGGAAATATTGGATTCAGTCCCATTATACACATAAGTAAATGATCTCTGATTTTTATTTTTTTTTCATGGTCACATGACCAGTAGTTATTTTTCGCTGAACATCCTTCTCTGTCAACACAAAAAAATATATGATGCTAGAAGAGTGAGCAAATTCTTCTTTTATCCTTAATATTTGATGTGTGGTCTGAGGTCCTATTTGCCACACACTATTTAAATGTCATTCTGATGATTGAATTATTACTTTCCACATGGGCATTCCCTATGGTGTCAATTATTATCAGAGTATTTCATAAATGAGCAGTTAGCCATCCTCTACTTTACCTCTGAAAGATTTTTATACAGCCAAGATACTACCTATCTTCTCGATAATGTTTAATGACATCATCAATGACCTAGGCAATGGTACAGCAAGCATCTTTGTCAGGTACTTAGATGACACTGATCTAGGGCAACTAGTTGATATGTTGGAGTGCATGGTGGTTTTACCTTGATAGGCAGCTGAACTCCTCCACAGATGCTCTTTCACTCCACCTCCTCAGAAGAGCAGAGGAAGAAGAAAAGAAAAAAAAACAATGCATGGGTTGAGATAAGGATAATTTAATTAAAGTAAAAGTAATTATTAAGGTAAAAGAGTTATTAAGGGAAAAATAGATAGTTGAACTAAAGGAATAATAAAAGAGGGAAGAGAAAAACAAACAAACAAATAAACAAAAAAAAAAAACAATCAAAAGCCATGTGGAAACACAGAGAGAGGAAAGAAATTACTCCTCTCTACTTCCCACTAACAGGTGATGTTCGACCCTGAAGCAGGGCCTCAATATGCATAGCTGTTGTTTGGGAGGACAGATGTTTTCATAACAAGAGTCCACCCCTTCCTTCCTTCCCTTTTTCCACCTTTTATTGCTGAGTGTGACATCACATGGTATGGGGTATCCTTTTGGCCAGTTTAGGTGTGCTGTCCTGGTGATGTTCCCTCCCCACCCCTTACCCACCCGGAGCCTGCTGGCTCTTGCGGGGGTTGGAGGGAGTCCTGATGCTATGTCAGTATTGCTCAGCAATAGACAAAACGCTGGTGTGATACCAGGCTGTTCTAGCTACAAGTGCAGAGCACAGCACTGTATGGGCTGCTGCAGGTAAAGTTAATTCCATCCCAGACAGATACAGCACAGAGGGCAGGGCTGCCAGTCAGCAATACCACCACTGGTCAGAGGAATGAACGATCAGGAACCTCAGGAGGGATGCTCATCACCAGCTTCCACTTGGACATAGAACCATTGACCACTACTCTCTGGGTGTGTGTCGCGTTAAAGGGGTGTAGCTGATTAACTGTCACGGGCCCGTTTAGATTCAGAGTACTGAACCAGTCGGACATTCACCAAAACTGGGGGTCCATTCGGACATTCACTAAAAATGTAATAACCGCCTGGGGGTCCACTCAGACATTCACCAAAAACATATTAACCACCTGGGGGTCCGTTCAGACATTCACCAACAATGCATTAACCGTCTGGGGGTCTGGTTAGATTCAGAACACTGAACTATCACGGATAACCACCCTCACCCTAGTCGCATTAATGAGAGCTATCACAATGCAATCAAGTATGGTTTATTACAGCAACAGATAATCAGGTTCTTTTGGACTGCCGGTGATAGTGACTATCTGCAAAAGCAAGCTAGTATGCATGAAATACACAGGTGTTATAGGTGTTACAGATGTTATACAGGTGTTGTAGGTGTTACAGATGTTACAGATGTTATAGATGTTATAGATGTTATAAGTGTTACAGATGTTATAGGTGTTATAGGTGTTATAGGTGTTATAGGTGTTACAGGTGTTACAGGTGTTACAGGTGTTACAGGTGCGCAGCCTAGAAATAAACGCGTTAAAAGGATCAAAGACTCTATAGAGATTTATAAGCAAATATTCAGATCTCACCCAAAGGCGTCCCAATGGGGGGGGAAGAGAGGCTCAGCCCATCGACTGATCCCAGGAGTCAGGAGGTCCTAAGGATGTTGTATGTCCTCAGGATGGTATCTCCCCTGACGATGGTATCTTCCCTAACATCCCCTCTCTCTTGGGCCAATTTATATTATTTTCTATCTTTTAGGTGGAGCTTGAGTGGCTCTAGTCAAGCATATCTTAGTTATGATTGGTGTAAAGTTTTCCCGTCTCCGTTTAAAGTAATAGGCTCCGAGAAATTCAGGGCGCATGCTCAGTGAGGGGTGGTCGCACCTTGGAGGCGGGTAGCTTTTGGGATGGAGGTGTGTTTTGGTATTATAATGATATTATAATGAGCAAAAAGTACACTAGGGTACAGCATTTGTCAAAACATGACAGGTCTTTGGCTTAGGGTGGCAAAAAGTGCAGCTTTGTGCACAAGAACAATCGAGGCCCCACCTGATTACAGAGCCTAGCCGTGGTGTCTCCACTCCACTCTACGCTCCGTGGTGTTCCTTAGAGCTAGCACACCAAGTTTCCCCAGCGCGATAGCATCTAAGGTTGGGAGCCTAGGGAATGCTCAGGTAATGCAGTTATGCCCTACCCTGAAAGCCTCTTCAATGCTGTACCTTTTCCTTAAAAGTGTGAATGTTAGTTTTATTTTCCTAGTTACTTCAGGCATTACACCACAGTGTGGCCATTGAGCCAATTCCTTATCCACTGGATGGTCCATCGTTCAAACCCATATTGTTCTAATTTAGAGATTAGGATGTCATATGGGACTGTATTAAAGGCCTCACAGAGACCCAGGTAGATGACATCAGTTGGTCTTCTTTGTCGACTGATGCAGTCACTCCATCACAGAAGGCCACCAGATTGGTCAGGCATGATTTACCTGTGGTGAAACCATGCTGGCTCTCCTGGATCATCTCCTTGTCCTGCATGTGCCTTAACATTGTCTCCAGGAGGATTTGTTTCATGATCTTCCCAGGAACAGATGTGAGGCTCACTGGTCTGTAGTTCTGCGGGTCTTCCCTTCTACCCTTTTTAAAAATGGGAGTGATGCTTCCCTTTTTCCAGTCACTGGGGACTTGGCTTGACCACCATGATTTTTCAAATATGATGGAAAGTGGCTTGGTGACTTGTACCTTGTACTTGTTAAGTTGCATCAGGAGGTCCCGAACTTGCTCTTTGCTTACAGTGGGAGGGACTCTGCTCTGCTGGTTCCCACATAGAGGTTCAGTGACACAAGAGATGTCACATACCTGACCACTTGTGAAGACTGAGGCAAAGAAGTTGTTAAGTACCTCTGCCTCCTCCACATTTGTGGTTACCAGTTCCCCATTGTCATTTGGCAGAGGTGCTACACTCTCCCTAGTCTTTTTTTTTTTTTTTTTTTTTTTTTTTTTTTTTGTGGCCAATGTACCTGTAGAACCCCTTCTTGTTATTCTTTGCATTCCTTGCCGAATTTTTCCCAGTGAGCAAGTTGAATATAAATCAGCAGCATGGCTTACTGGAGATGAATGTTAACCACAAACTAAGATGCATTAGTAAGAGGATAGCTACCAGGTCAAGGGAAGGGATATCCTTCTGTTCCACCCTTTTGAGGTATGAAACAATATGTGCAGCTTTGAGAGAAATGTTGACTAATTGGAAAGGATCCAGTCAGAGTTACTAAGATGCCTTTCTTATTAGCTAGGTGAGTAGATCACTAGATATTCAGAAAAAGTTGTGGGGATCAGTGGTACTTTAGCTTGAAAAAGTGAAGGTTAATTATGAATACAATTCTCATTTTCAGTGTCTAAAAGGACATTTACAGAAGAGTCAGAGCTAGACTTTCAGAGGTGCACAGTCAAGGACAAGAGGCAATAGTCATGGGGTGCAGCAAGGGAAATTCTGGCTGAACAAAATTCTTCACAATGAGGTTGGTTGAGTACTGGAAAAGATGCTCAAAAAAAGCAGTAGAAACTCTCTCCTTGAGTATTTTCAAAACTGATCTGGACAAGGCCCCATGCAAACAGACCTTAATTGAAGTTAACTCTGCTTTGAACACGAATGTGGACTAGGTGACATCCTGAGGCACCATTCTATCAGAAATATTCTTTGATTCTGTGATTTCCAAATCATTTTCCATCACTTCTGCATAAAAAGAAATGTCAGCTTGTGCATTAGGGAGAGGACAAAGAAGAAGCTTGACATTGTAGTATTTTAAAGAAAGCACTTCTTTGGAAGGTGAAACATCAGGGCTGATGTCTAATGAGGAGTGTTCCAAGGTGACAGTACTAGACATTGTAGAAACCTTAATATGCTTGGATAGAAATTGCAGAAAATGAACAGAGAAGGAATAACAATACATAATAAAGTGTAAATAAAGATCTATGTTAAATGCAGTTCCTTTGAGCAGTTTTAATTTGAAGAAGTGCTGCTACCTCTGGTAAGGCAAACAGGTTATTAGCAAAGGCTTCAAAAAGTTCTTTGCTTTCTGTTACAGATAATTTCTTACTAGTTGAATTTTATTCACATCAGTCTCAAGTTCCCAAGTTGTTAAAACATTTATTGGGAAAGATTTTTATTAATGTTAGCAGTATTTAGAGAGCAATCAGTGCAGAACTCTAAACAATAATAAATTATTTTTTAAAGGTGTGGAAGAGATGGTTTCATTAGAGCAAATACAGTTGATCTATGCCAACCTAATATGATCTTTTTAAGTCATGCAACAGTGAAATAAGATCCACTTTTTAAGACAATGCTGAAATGACCAACATAATTATTTAGAGATAATATAAAGGTTGTATAGAAATATATAAGGAATGCTGAGAACTAAACAGGGACTAATTCTGTTATGGGACTAACAGTAGACAAACATATCACAGAATCACAGAATCACAGAATTGGTTGTGATTCTAGGTTGGAAGAGACCTCAAGATCATAGAGTCCAACCTCTGACCTAACACTAACAACTCCTCTACTAAACCAGATCGCTAAGTTCAACATCTAAACATCTTTTAAAGACCTCCAGGGATGGTGACTCCACCACTCACCTGGGCAGCCCATTCCAATGCCTCACAACCCTCTCAGTAAAGTTCTTCCTAATATCCAACCTAAAACACCCCTGGAACAACTTTAGCCTGTTCCCCCTTGTCCTGTCACCTGGCATGTGGGAGAACAGACCAACCACCACCTCGCTACAGCCTCCTTTAATGTACTTATAGAGAGCAATAAGGTAACCCCTGAGGCTCCTCTTCTCCAGGCTGAACAAGCCCAGCTCCCTCAGCCGCTCCTCGTAGGACTTGTTCTCCAGACCCCTCACCAGCTTTGTCGCCCTTCTCTGAACTCTTTCAAGCACCTCGATGTCCTTCTTGTAGCGAGGAGCCCAAAACTGAACACAGTACTTGAGATGCAGCCTCACCAGAGCCTAGTACAGGGGGACAATCACTTCCCTGGCCCTGCTGGCCACACTGTTTCTTATGCAAGCCAGGATGCTGTTGGCCTTCTTGGCCACCTCAGCACACTGCTGGCTCATATTCAGCCAACTATCCACCAATATTCCCGGGTCCTTCTCTGCCTGGCAGCTTTCCAAACACTCATCTCCCAGCCTGTAGCTCTGCTTGGGGTTGTTGCGCCCCAGGTGTAGGACCCAGCACTTGGCCTTGTTGAACTTCATACAGTTGACCTCAGCCCACTGGTCCAGCCTATCCAGATCCTCCTGCAGAGCCTTCCTACCCTCAAGCAGATCGACACACACACCTAACTTGGTGTCATCTGTGACATCACATAATAGGCCTCAAGAAAAGACTCCTGTGAAGGAATTCCACTGACAGACTATTGTATCATCACTTCATGGATGTATCATCATCCATAAGATCTTCATAGAGAAGTTAATAAAGTATGAACAAGATGAACAGTGATGTGGATTGAAAACTGGTTGAATAGCTAGGCTGAAAAAGTAGTGCACAGTGGTATGAGTCTATTTGGAGACCAGTAACCAGTGGTTAATACTGATCCCAGTCCTATTCAACATCTTCCTTAATGGTCTAGATGGTGGAGGAGGGACCTACAGTACATTCTGGAGGCCACCCATCTTGAAAGCAGCTAGGCAGAACAGGATCTGAGTGAGATGGACACCAAGAGGAACATGAGGCAGCATTATGCCCTTGCCACGCAAAAAGCTAGTGGTATCCTTGCCTGCATGAGGCAAATTAATGCCAGCAGGCCAAGGGAAGTGATCCTTCCCCTCAGCACTGGTGAGGCTACATCTAGAGTGCTAGGACCTTGTCCTGAAACCAGGACAAATCAGTTCAAATGAGACATGCACATACCAGGGCCACAAAGATTACTAGGGGACTGGAGCAACTTACTAGGGGACTGGAGCATCTGAGAAAAGACTGAGATAAGTGTGACTGTTTAGCCTAGAGGAGGGACGGCTCAAGAGGGATCTCATCAATGTGTGGAAATACCTGAAAGAGACTGTAGAGAAGATGGAGCCAGGCTCTCTTTGGTGGTGTCTAGTGATGGGACAAGAGGCAGTAGGTGCAAACCAAAACTCAGGAGTTTCCATCTGAACATCAGGAAGCACTTTACTGTGGAGACGTGAATGAGCACTGGCACGAGCTGCCCAGAGAGGCTGTAGAGTCTCCATCCTTAGAGATATTCAAGGTGCCACAGTGACTCTGCTTAAATGGGAATTTGGAACAGGTGACCTCTTTAGGTCCCTTCCAATCTCAGCCAACTGCGATTCATTCTGTGATTCTCTGACAGTATTATAATGTTCCTGCCCTATAAGCAAAGTTAGAACTGATCTTGTCATTACTATGCTGTGGAAGTCTTTATACCTTACAGTAATAACTTTCCAGCCCCAGTAAAATAGTTCTGCAGCTTATGTGAAATGCAAGACTATTAATAAGGCACACTCAAGACTTGAGCTTGTATATATGTCTGGATGTGAGCAGTCATACGTAACAACTATTGCTCAGCAAGAGTCAGGGGTTGACACTAGATTGCATTCAGTAGCTTTACAAGTAGATTCTCCAAGGAAAAAAATGAAAACTACCTTCAAACTGTGCTCAGCCATGCAATATTCAGATTCTATTCAAATTTCATTCTCCAAATTTACAATTTTTGCCTAATTCCCTACATTTACTAAACTTAAAGTATATCTCAATAAACATCTAAGCAGAAACTGAGGTTTTTTTTTGTTTGTTTTTGTTTTTTTCCCTTGTGGTTGTAACAATGGGTAATACTTTATTAAACAAACAGAAAAGTGGACCCATAATAACCATAATACCTACATTTTATAATGTGTTCATGAATTATAAGAATGCATAAAACTTGCCTCAATCACAATGGAAAGCTACCTGTTTTACCTTGTATATTCTGAAAACATAAAAAGAAAAATCACAGGGGAAGTGGAAAAGCCCTGAAGTTTTTCCTGCTGGCACATTTTTTAAATCACTTTTGAATTTCCCTAGCTTCAAAAGGACAGTCCAACTTGGCCTTTTATTCTGCTGAGTAACTAGACATATTAGCCTTCACAATCTGACCTTTTATCTCCAGAGAACTGCTTCTTGCGAGTATAAAGGTGTTAATAGAAATCTTCAAAGAGTTCACAAATTTCTTTTGTTTTATATTTCATAGCTCCAATACAGTTCCTAATTGCTAAAATAGATCTCTCCTTCCCCCCCCCCCCCGCCTTCTTTTCCTGTCTGAGGCTTGTAAGCTAGCATAGTACAAGCTTTATTGCTTTATTTGAGAAAATGTTGCTTTAGCCCTTCGAAGTCTGTCAGGTTATGACCACAGTCTCCTGAGATTAGTATTTAACTGCCCTCAAAAGGTAGCTCAATCTATGATTTTCAAAGTTGCTGTTTAGCCAGAATTTTTCTTATTTTAGATCGCAGAAGTTTATGACCAGCAGCTCCTTTCTGTCTTCCCTTCCCCCAATTCACCCCGAGCTATATTAGTGACTTTCATTATTGCTGTTTCACATGTTTTCCAGGCAATATCTGATGCTCCACACTCTATTGTTTCTGCACTCTCTCTCTGTTTCCTCACTCAGAAAATGTCCTGCCTCATTACGGTGCTGATTATTCTGTGGACAGGCAGGTTTCAGTGCCATCCTGCAAGCTTATCTAGACGGTGAGCAGATTCAAGGGGAGCCTTCAAGTGGAAGAGAAATCCACTGAGAGCCACGAAGCCTTTAGTCACTGCCAGAGATTACATGAACCTTTGGTCTGCTCTAGTACAAGGGCTTTTGGGATCAGATCAAATTTAAGTCCCACATATTAAAAGTGTTTTATGTGGAGTACCATCAAAGGATGAAGAGTTGCAATTCAATTTAGGGAGCTGGGGGGAGTTCTGGTTTCACCTTTGAAGATCGCATAAGGAACTGAACCACAGTGGTATCAGAACAAGTGTTTAATCACACGGAATGTGAAAAGCAGAACTGTCCTTCACATGGGATAAATGGGAAGTAAAGCTTCCATAGTTTCTCTTCCTTGTGGGAAAATAGAAAAATAAAAATATGTTTTGAAGCTTTAGCTGTCAGGTAGAAATATCAGGAACAGAAGTGCAAAAGTTTGAAGACACACCTATAGCAGGGCTGGGTGTGGCAGCAGCTGCCACCTGTGCTGTGGTGACCTGGGACATCCTACAGGGACTTCCAGACATCTTGTCCTTCCCCACTACAACCTCCCAGTTTTGTAAGTTGTAAGGGAGCATGGCAAGGGTGGGCCTAGGGCTGAGACACCCATGCAGTACTGAGATGGTGTTGCAGGAAAATTAATGACTGATCCTCTTTGTCTTATTTTCACTAGCAACCTCAAGTTCTGAGGGGAGTCTTGCTGAGGGGCACTGAGAGTGGCTTTGGCTGCAATGAGGGAGGTTTGATGTAAAAAGCAGACACATACGTTCTCTGCTTCAACTCTCACATGCATGTGTACCTAGGTTTGGCCTTGAGGCAAAGCAAGGTGTGCAGTTCAAGGGTAAGAAAATGAGATAGTAAAAATGCTGTCCTTGATGACAATCAGCATTTAGTTGTTGTTGTTGTTTTCTACATTTTGAGAATCTGTTGTACTTTTTTTGGTTGTACATGAACTCTCCTTCCTTTCGCGTGATATACTCTTACCTTTATCACAAAAGACGTAAAGGAAGGAAAAGTGCTAGACAGACCATACAAACAACTAACAACCTTTTGTCGATATTACCTTGTGAAGGATTAATTTAAGCTTCCTCATATCACTAAATCTGCTTATATCACATCTTAATTTAGCTGTAATTGATCTTTTCTGTCTCTAAAGGGTATGCTTTAGAATAATCTATATTACATTCATGCTAAAATATATACCTGTTCTAGCCCTGAAAAACCCTGGTTCTCAAAATGTTTTCATTTTCTTCAGTAGAACAGACATCTGAAATCCTGCATTTCAGTCCTGCTGTGGGACTGCTCCCTTTACCTACCTTTACCTACAAAGGCCCTCAGTCCTGGCATAAAACAAAGCAGTGGTTTGACACATAACAAGTAACAAAGAATATGTAATACCTCCCATCATCCTGCTATATTAATTTCATTATTGCCATGGGTCAGTCGTTTTTTTTTTTTTTTCTTTTTTTTTTTTTCTTTTTTACTTGTGTAACTCCACTAAAAGCAATAGAGCTATTCCATTCTGGCTACATTTTATATCTCTCAAGTTTTCTCTCTCCATGTAGACACGACAGAATTTATACAACAACAGAGCTAAGAGAGCAAGCATTTTATCCTACAGAGTTATCTTCAACAGTAGTCCCTAATCACGCATACTGTGCCAGCAGAGCTGCAAATTAAGAAGACACATGCTCTATAGGAGGAGACATGAGACATAGAGTTCGTGCAACAAACTCTGTTTTGCTGTACATTTATACACATAACAGCAGTTGTAAATTGTTGGAACTACTAACATAAAATAGAGTTAGAAAGGTAAAGAATATTTCATAAATGTCTTCCGTATTATCCAGCACTGGCCCACAAGACCACCAACAATAAATATAATAGTGGTAAATCATACAACACTTCCTGAAGAGTTATTATAAAGCTGCTGCCAACTTTCAGTTCTCAGCAAAATATAATCCTGCACCTTGTGTTAATGTTTTGTTTGCTATAACAGCCTAACAGCCACTTTCAATGAGTGCCACTCGGCCAGAACTTTTATTGACAAGAACAGCAGCTATGTAAAATTATTGTTGGGAAATAGCATTTCTGTCACTGAAATGATAACATCATTACTGTAATAACTTCTTTTTTTTTTTTTTTTTTTTTTTTTTTAATTCTAAATCTGGATTATATTGCCTGTAAATTCAAGAATAAATCATTCATCCTGAAATTTTTAAGGCTGCTTATACTTCTGAAAATGAAATGGGGCAGAGGGGCAGACATCTAAATTTAAAGAGACAGAGAACAAATATGTTGAACCTACCAAGTTTAACTTATGGATGTGTCAAAAACAAATTTGTTGTTTTAATGGATTCAGTGGAATTTGCCTTTTTTAGGCATTACATTTTAAAGCTCGTAGACTGTTTCATGCTAATACAAGTACGACCAGTACTGCTGCTTAACTCTGCATCTTTAATTACTACACTCTTGTCCCTTAAAAAAAAAAAAGAAAAAAAAAAAAAAAAGAAAAGTCTTTCCTCCTTTCCTCCTTATTTACTAGAACTGACAAGAGTTCTAGGCAGAATCCTACTGTTTTAGCATAGTTCGTGAAGAGCCTGATAAACTTTGAGATATTCTGAAACTCTCTCTAAACACATTTTAGTCTTATGTCACTTCTTTAAAGTTTATTTCTGTGGTGCAATTGTGAGTTACCATCTTTCATCTTGTTCTGACTTGTGCTGGCAGTTGTGTAAATAGACATATCTTGGATTCAGGCAATCTCTCTCACTGCCTTGGAAAGAAACTTTTAATGACAGAATGTTTCCTTTAATCTACTTTATCTCTAATCTTTTATTGTCTTTCTTTTTTGCTTTTTAACTATCCCTCTTCTTTCAGGAAGAAATACAGTCAAAATTACATTAGGCTCTGTCCTAAATGATTTTGAACACCTATCATTTTAGTTTAATCTGGCAGTATCTGACAATGCTTGGCACCGTTTATCGTGCCCATCAAAGAAAAGACAGAGAGGTTTGGCAGAGCAGTTGATTGAGTTCCCTTTTGTTAATGAAAACAATGCTGCCGACAATCCATTAAAAACATCCAATTTCTTTTTAATATTCTTAGAGTAGTAAGAATAAAGCCAGAGGGAAAGCTGAAATTGAAAGAATTGTTTTAGACTTCACTTGTCTCATTTGTGTTTAGACCTATAGGGTACTGGGTCCTCCTGATAATTTTTTATTCTGATCTCTGTGGCAGAAGATACAAGTAGGAATGGAAATGCCACATAAACGTACTTTTGACATTCAAAAGCAGCTGCACCAAATCCCTGGTGTCTAAATATGTAACCCCTATTAAAATAGATTTATTTTAGGTTTTTGTCCTTCTGAGAATCAAATCTGGGTGTCCAGGCTTTCCTGTCTTCCCTTTTTTTTTTTTTTCCCACTGAAAAACTATTGCTAGTGTAGCCTGTGTATGTGTATGAAACTTGATAAAATTAGATTTGTATCTGAACTTCGCAGCAAAAACATGTAGCTAGAAATTAGCTTGTTGGTCACATGTGCTTCATTCTGTTATCATTTTAGCAAAAATAGGAGAAGTAGCAATAACCTTGCTCCAGTTACCAATGATATATGTTTCTAAATTTAATCCAAAAGGCGTCATGTATGCATTTTGGTTTGCTTCAGTGTTTAGCTTTTAGCAAAAAGAAATCTAATTGAAGGTATAATATGTATGCTGCAGAATAGCTTAAATTATGGCAGACCATTTTAAAAGAAAATTATATCTACAGATGTAACTGTTCCTATTTCCTTTCAGCACTCACACCTTTTCAATCTCAGAATTCAGAGATGTTCTTCTGCCCTGTGGCTCTTTGTCTGACAGTCTTTCTTGGGGGTCATAATGCAGTCTTTCCATCTGTGATGGGTGCCCAAATAAAATCCACAGCTGTATTGTAACATTTACTAAAAAAATAAGTTTGAACTCTGCAGACCTGCCAAACAGAACTCAAAAGAACTGTTCCAGATTATTTTGTTTAGTTTTTATTGTCTTTGAGTCTTTGCAATTGTGTAATAATTGCACAAAATAGAGATAAATGAGAGGTTTTAATTAACATAAATAAAATGTAAATTATTCATGGAGATTTACCATTTTCAATTGCCAAAGCCTCACTTTTCTTTCATTTAAACTTTTTTTTTTTTTTTTTTTTTTTTTTCCATAGTAATAAGTTTGGTTAGATCTTAATGCAAATTAAGCTGTTCTAAATTAAGGCTTGCTTCTCAAACACTTACTGCAAACAAGCAGCACATACCCTATCCTCCTACTCTGCAGAATAGTAATTTGAAAACAAAAGTACAGCAGATAAATCAATTCAGATTTAATTTGATCATTAAATATCACATACATCCACATATGCTTCTTATTAGGGTTGCAAAGCATAAACAAAATAAGACACCATAAAAATGACAAAACAGCAGCATATTACAAGAAACGAAAAGTGAACATATTTGGACTTCCCAAATAAGATAAGGAAAAGACATGTGGATTTCTTAATTTTTATTTATTTATTTATTTATTTATTTAAAGTTAACTTCAAGAAGCAGGTTAAAAACTACAAATTTCTTCCATTTTTTTTTCTTTTCTCCTCCTCAGTGAAAACTGTTAAAATGCAGAGTGACTCATCATGACTGTTTGATTCAGTTTCCTTTCAGTTTACTTCTGCAGCAAGCAATACTTGTTACACTTTTTTGTATTTATTTATTTGTTTGTTTTTTTTCCTCAGACTTGAATGAATATCCTGACTTGCAGACTGTGACTGTTTTCTCACTGATTTTCAGGCCCGGCATCCATCTTTTTGTGACATTCAGTGAAAATATTTGTGGACACAGAGACCTACACTAGAAGCCAGGATGCATAATACTGACAAAACCCTGGAGTATGGCATCACTTTCAAAACCCTGGAGTATGGCATCAATGTAAATAAACAATGTATCAAACAAAAATGTCATACACAGTTTGAGCAAAAGCTATGCTTTTCTTTTTAATATAGAGTCGATCTGTGATTGATAATATAGGAAATATCATTACAACAGAAAAAAATGATCTGCATTAAAATAAGGAAATATGTTTGTGATTGTGATCAATGTTCACACGGATATTTTGCCATATCAATAGGAGTTGTACAAGATATCAGGAAACATTCAAAATGCAATGTTCAGGAAAAGGAAAACAACAATAACCATACTCTGTTAAAATGCTGACACAAATTATGTACTTATTTTAAGGCTGTTCTTAAAATAATTCCTCAGATCTATTAAGTGGAAACAAAATTAAAGAATTTTCATTTATACTACATTTTGCTTTGCCCATTTGTGAACCTAAAGGTTCTCCAGCTATTATGAAGACTCTGTCTTCTCAAGGCTTGCTTACAACTTATACCAAAGTGAATTTCTCTGAAATAAGTATTTTAGGTAGGAAACATATCCTCTGTGAGCACTAGCATTATTCTCTTCACCTCTGTTTCAGCTAAGTGAACCTCTAGCACTTAGCAGTAAAAATTGCTTCTGGTTTTCTTTATATGCTTCATCTTTCAGGAATAATAATAATAAAAATACTGCTTTTATTCTTACATGAAACACTTCTCTTCTCTTTCTCTCTTTCTCTTTTTAAATAGAAGTGTGCACATACATACACATACTATTACAAAAGCTTTGTTGCTTTAAGAAAAATGTCACAAAGATATGTCAGGTATCAGTCACACTTATTAGTCCCTTACTATCAATATTTCATAAAATAATTTTGGACTATAGCTGGCAAGTCTAGGTGATTTTTTCCCTGTATTTCTTTCTTCTGACAATACTGAATTTTCTATCATCTAAGTCAGAACTTCCCTTCCCTTCCCTTCCCTTCCCTTCCCTTCCCTTCCCTTCCCTTCCCTTCCCTTCCCTTCCCTTCCCTTCCCTTCCCTTCCCTTCCCTTCCCTTCCCTTCCCTTCCCTTCCCTTCCCTTCCCTTCCCTTCCCTTCCCTTCCCTTCCCTTCCCTTCCCTTCCCTTCCCTTCCCTTCCCTTCCCTTCCCTTCCCTTCCCTTCCCTTCCCTTCCCTTCCCTTCCCTTCCCTTCCCTTCCCTTCCCTTCCCTTCCCTTCCCTTCCCTTCCCTTCCCTTCCCTTCCCTTCCCTTCCCTTCCCTTCCCTTCCCTTCCCTTCCCTTCCCTTCCCTTCCCTTCCCTTCCCCTCCCCTCCCTCCCCTTCCCTTCCCTTCCCTTCCCTTCCCTTCCCTTCCCTTCCCTTCCCTTCCCTTCCCTTCCCTTCCCTTCCCTTCCCTTCCCTTCCCTTCCCTTCCCTTCCCTTCCCTTCCCTTCCCTTCCCTTCCCTTCCCTTCCCTGCCCTGCCCTGCCCTGCCCTGCCCTGCCCTGCCCTGCCCTGCCCTGCCCTGCCCTGCCCTGCCCTGCCCTGCCCTGCCCTTCCCTTCCCTTCCCTGCCCTGCCCTCCCCTCCCCTCCCCTCCCCTCCTCTCCCCTCCCCTTCCCTCTCCTCCCTTGATATAAAAATATTTATGCAGTTTTGACACTCATCAACTCCATAAGTCTTAACAATACTTTGAGGATTTTCATTTGCACATATTTACACAATGCTTCTCCTCAAGGAGAATTGTATAGTTTCTTTGGATCCACCTTAAAAAAATATTAAAAAAAGGAAATCTACAGCAAAAAATAAATATGATACTGTAAGGATTGTTTCACATATGTTCTGGGAAAGGAGGGTAATGTAGACATATATGTAAAAGTTCACAGAAACTGCTTTTTACATGTCAGTATATCAACAAATCCATTGAAATTATTGGAGACAAATTTGTGAAGATATCAGCGATCTCTAGCAGAAGTGAGTAATATTAGAGTCAGAGCTAACTTTACAGAAAGCTGTTATTAATTGCTATCCAAATTGAATTTGATATGGCAGCGTCTGAAATATTTGCTCAAGAAACTACAGAGCATGTCCGTCTATTAATTCATTAAGAGTGCAGTCTCTCAGATGCTGGCAGAACACTGGTAGAAAAATTGTGGTTAACAGCACACAGCTCACTGGAGCTAGTAAGCATCAGCTTTACAGAACCTCCTTTACATTAATATAATGCAATGCTTTATGATGCAAATGATAAGCTTTACTGAATTCCGAACAAAATACTTTTAGGGACACCAGTGTAAGGAAATGGACGTTTGCTGATGACTATTTTCCTTATTTCTACTAAAATCAGATACAGAGGGTGTTACTCATCAGAGGCTGACTTCTACACTATCAGTGAACCTGTTACCATAGGCTGCCTTGACAATCAGTGGAGAGATGTAGGTACATGTAGTCTCATCTTAATTAGTACAAATCACTCTGATAGAGACATGTACTTTTCCCTTTGCTGACTAAAATGAATCTAAGGTCATTAGAATGGATCACCCAAATAGAAATACTTGGTGTTACCAGATACAATTGCATTACACCTTTTATATACCTTTGCAGATAATGTGCATAATGTTTGTACATGACTAATAACTAACAAATATTTGTACGTAAAAAACATATGTTTGTACATAATTTTTGTGCTGTTGGAGTGACATCTGCACCTCTATATTACAGTTACAATCTACTCAGTTAAAACTGTTTACTATTTCCATAGGCTCTGGATTATGTTTGATGTTTTATTCTGAGGATACAGTGTAACACATATTTAGTGATTTAGACTGAGATTACCCAAATTTAATACAATACACGAACAAGATTTTTGTCATGTAAGTGGCAAATTATTAACAGTTGATTTTTTTTATTGCTGTCCAAATGCATTTTTTTATTTAATTTTTTCATTGTACTGCATGTCGCTGACTGAAATGTACTGTTCTTCATAAAAGCTGTTGCGTATGAAGCAAAGCACACAAGGAATTGTGTGTTTCTGTTTTACCAAAACATAAGAAGAGAATATTTCTGATCTAAAGACCTTGCAATCTATGTATATTTAGAGATTAAATAAGAAGACTTTTACTTGCAACAGAAAAATAATTAAATTTTTTCTTTTGTTATGTACAAGAGAGTGTGTTTTGTATTCTGGAAGGCTAATTTAGGACTACAGTACAGTACAGTACTTTGACTGAAAAGAGTAAGATAATAGTGTATCTATTATCTTAGAATAATATAACAATCTGAAATGCTATGTTGATCACAGAATCACAGAATTTCTAGGTTGGAAGAGACCTCAAGATGATCGAGTCCAACCTCTGACCTAACGCTAACAGTCCCCACTAAACCATATCCCTAAGCTCTACATCTAAATGTCTTTTAAAGACTTCCAGGAATGGTGACTCTACCACTTCCCTGGGCAGCCTGTTCCAGTGTCTAACAACCCTTCCAGTAAAGAAGTTCTTCCTAACATCTAACCTAAAACTCCCCTGGCACAACTTAAGCCCATTCCCCCTCGTCCTGTCACCAGGCACGTGGGAGAACAGGCCATCCCCCACCTCACTACAGCCTCCTTTAAGGTATCTGTAGAGAGCAATAAGGTCGTCCCTGAGCCTCCTCTTCTCCAGGCTGAACAAGCCCAGCTCCCTCAGCCGCTCCTCGTAGGACTTGTTCTCCAGGCCCCTCACCAGCTTCGTCGCCCTTCTCTGGACCCGCTCAAGCACCTCGATGTCCTTCTTGTAGCGAGGGGCCCAAAACTGAACACAGTACTCCAGGTGCGGCCTCACCAGAGCCGAGTACAGGGGGACGATCACTTCCCTAGCCCTGCTGGTCACACTGTTTCTGATACAAGCCAGGATGCCGTTGGCCTTCTTGGCCACCTGAGCACACTGCTGGCTCATATTCAGCCGACTGTCCACCATCACTCCCAGGTCCTTCTCTGCCTGGCAGCTCTCCAACCACTCATCTCCCAGCCTGTAGCTCTACTTGGGATTATTGCGCCCCAGGTGCAGGACCCGGCACTTGGCCTTGTTGAACTTCATGCAGTTGACCTCAGCCCATCGGTCCAGCCTATCCAGATCCTCCTGCAGAGCTTTCCTACCCTCGAGCAGATCGACACACGCACCTAACTTGGTGTCATCTGCGAACTTACTGAGGGTGCACTCAATGCCCTCGTCCAGATCATTGATGAAGATATTAAAGAGGACCGGCCCCAGCACCGAGCCCTGGGGGACGCCACTAGTGACTGGCCTCCAACTGGACTTGACTCTATTTACCACGACTTTTTGGGCCCGGCCATCCAGCCAGTTTCTAACCCAACAAAGCATGCGCCAGTCCAAGTCAAGAGCAGCCAGTTTCTTGAGGAGAATACTGTGGGAGACAGTGTCAAAAGCCTTGCTGAAGTCAAGGTAGACCACATCCACAGCCTTTCCCTCATCCACCCAGCGCGTCACTGTCATAGAACGAGATCAGGTTCGTCAAGCAGGACCTGCCTTCCATAAACCCATGCTGACTGGGCCTGATTGCCTGCTTGCCCTGCAAGTGCTGCGTGATGACTCTCAAGAGGATCTGCTCCATGAGCTTCCCTGGCACTGAGGTCAAACTGACAGGCCTGTAGTTTCCTGGGTCTGCCCTCCGGCCCTTTTTATAGATGGGCGTCACATTTGCTAGCCGCCAGTCAACTGGGACCTCCCCCAATAGCCAGGACTGTTGATAAATGATGGATAGGGGCTTGGCCAGCTCCTCTGCCAGTTCTCTCAGTAACCTTGGGTGGATCCCATCCGGCCCCATCGATTTGTGCACATCCAAGTGTCGTAGCAGGTCACCAACCAGTTCTTCGTGGATAGTGAGGGCGACATCCTGCTCCCCATCCCCTTCCACCAGCTCAGGGTACTAGGTATAAAGAGAACAACTGGTATTGCCGCTAAAGACTGAGGCGAAGAAGGCATTAAGCACCTCCGCCTTTTCCTCATCTCTTGTAACTAAGTTTCCCCCTGCATCCAGTAAAGGATGGAGATTCTCCTTAGTCCTCCTTTTTGTGTTGACGTATTTATAAAAACGTATTTTGTTATCTTCAACGGCAGTAGACAGATTGAGCTCCAGATGAGCTTTGGCCTTCCTAATTTTGTCCCTGCACAGCCTCACTACATCCTTATAGTCCTCCTTAGTGGCCTGCCCACTTTTCCAAAGATTATAAACCCTCTTTTTTCTCCTAAGCTCAAGCCACAGTTCTCTGTTGAGCCAGGCTGGTCTTCTTCCCCTCTGGCTCGTCTTTGGGCACGTGGGAACAGACCGCTCCTGCGCCATTAGGATTTGCCTCTTGAAGAGCGCCCAGCCTTCCTGGACCCCTCTGCCCTTCAGAACCGCCTCCCAAGGGATCCTACCAACTAGTGTCCTGAGCAGCCCAAAGTCAGCTCTCCGAAAGTCCAATACAGTGGTTTTACTGGTTCCCTTCCTGGCCTCGCCAAGAATAGTGAACTCCACCATTTCGTGGTCACTCTGCCCAAGACAGCTCCCAACAATCACATCCTCCACCAGTCCTTCTCTGTTTGTGAAGAGAAGGTCTAGCGGGGCACCACCCCTGGTAGGTTCACTAAGCAGCTGCGTCAGGAAGCTATCTTCCACTTTCTCCAGAAACCTCCTAGACTGCTTCCTCTGGGCTGTGTTGTGCTTCCAGGATATGTCAGGGAAGTTGAAGTCCCCCACAAGTACAAGTGCTGAAGATTTCGCAACTTCTGTCAGCTGCCTGTAGAACTCCTCATCCGTCTCCTCATCCTGGTTTGGCGGTCTATAGCAGACCCCGACCAGGACACTAGCCTTGTTGTCCCAGCCGATCCTAACCCAAAGGGACTCGACCTTGTCATTCCCTTGTCATTCCAGATCTATTAGAACAGGTCCAGAAGAGGGCTACAAAGATGATCAGAGGGCTGGAGCACCTCTCCTCTGAAGAAAGGCTGAGAGAGCTGGGGATGTTCAGCCTACAGAAAAGAATGCTTTTTGTGACCTTTTAATACTTAAAGGGGACTTATAAAAAAGATGGAGAATGACTTTTTGCTAAATCAGATAGTGACTGGACAAGGGGGAATGGTTTTAAACTAAGTGAGGGGAGATTAAGTTTAGAGGTTAGGCGGAAATTCTTCACTCACAGGGTGGCAAGGCACTGGAACAGGTTGCCCAGAGTGGTTGTGGATGCCACATCCCTGGAGGTGTTCAAGACCAGGTTAGAAGAGGCCCTAAGAAACCTGATCTAGTGGGTGGCGTCTCTGCATATGGCAGCAGGGTTGAAACTAAATGATCTCTGGGGTCCCTTCCAACCCAGGCCATTCTATAATTCTATAGTTCTGTGATACTAAAGTTCTAGCATAAGGTTATTTTCTACATGTTAGTCCCTTTTCTGAATAAAACAACAACAACAAAAAGACAATCTACGTCCAGGGGAAGATGATGGTACTGCTACATAAAAATTGTCAAGTGGGAAGCTATGAAATGGTATAACATTGTATTTTTATGTTAGGAGTGGGAATTTAATGGTTTTGGTTCTCTTGATGGATCCACATCCATGAAAGTGGGCAAATTTCCAAGGCGGTAGAAAAAGCATATCAGTTGAATGAATCTGAAATTACCCATATAGAAAGAGATCTGGGGACTTAAATAGAGAATAATCATCTTCCTTCAGGAACTGTAAACCTCTCCATAGCAAAGATATAATTCTCTATTAAATTCTACAGCTTGGGTTACACCTTGAACAGGTGTAGCTAAGAACCTAATTTCTTGTTAAATTTCTTAACTTTGTAGAGAAATTTCTTTATAATTTCTTTATAACTGTATTTCACTCTACAGAACCTACAGAAATGGATTTTCCACTTCACTGCATCTGCTGCATACTACATATCCTGACTTTAACAGATAGCAAACAAAGGATAATCCTCTGTAAAAAGCCACATTTATGCTTCTGCCCAAACTAGTCTCTATTCTTAGTGTCAAAGGCTGAAATGAGTAAATGTCAAGGATGCTGGGATCTTCTATTGAGAGAGAATAGGGCACAGTGGAACCAAAGCCCATTCCATGTAATGCCCACGACAGAGGGAACATAGTCACGAAGAGGACTAAAGCTTCTACTGTTTTTATGTCTTAGGACCATGGTTGCCACTTACAGGATATATCAGCAGGTATCTCGTGGTACACAAATTTATCCTATAGTAGTCGTCTATGTTTTGTCAACTGGGAGGCTCTCCAGATTCCTCTTACTGTGTTGATCAGAAATGGGATACATATCTCATTACCTGAGGTGTCCAATGGTATCTCAGATATCCACTGGGGCTGGCAGATATAATGTAAAACCTATTGGAAAATTGTGTCCTGAAAGAATAATAAGGAAAGAAGAAGAAGAGAAGCTGAAATGACAGCTTGTGTGTGGACATTTAAATCAAGCCAAAGATTACTGATGAATATAATGGAAACTTTGGCAGCTAGTTCACATCCAGAGGAACCTTGACAGGCTTGAGAGATGGGTCTGTGCAAACCTCATGAAGTTTAACAATGTCAGGTGTAAGGTCCCAAGCACAAATACAGGCTGGGTGGAGAATGGATTGAAAGCAGCCCTGATGAGAAGGATCTGGGGGTGTTGGTTGAGGAGAAGCTCAACATACACCAGTAATGTGTGCTTGCAGCCCAGAAATCCATTAACATCCTGGGATGCATCAAAGGAAGCATGGCCAGCAGGCTGCGGCAGGTGATTCTTCCCCTCTGCTCTGCCCTCATGGAACCCCACCCAAAGTACTACATTCAGCTCTGGGACCCCCAGCAAAAGAAGGACATGGACCTATTAGAATGAGTCCATACGGGGGCCCCAAAGATGATCAAGGGGCTGGAGAACCTCTCCTCTGAAGACAGGCTGAAGGATTTACGGTTGTTCAGCCTGGAGAAAAGGCTTGGGGATGACCTCTTTGCAGCTTTCTAAAGAGGGGCTACAGGAAAGCTAGGGAGGGACTCTTTTTCAGGGAGTGTAGTGATAGGAGAAGGAGTAACGGATTTAAGCTAAAAGAGGGTAGTTTTAGATAAGATATAAGGAAGAAATTATTGTGAGGGTGGTGAGGCACTGGAAGAGGTTGCCAAGAGAAGATAAGGATGCCCCATTCCTGGAAGAGTTCAAGGCCATATTGGATGGTGCTTTGAGCAACCTGACCTAGTAGAAGGTGTCCCTGCCCAGGGCAGGGGGGTTGGAATAAGATGATCTGTAAGGTCTCTTCCAACCAAAACCATTCTATGATTCTGTGATTGTGTGATGTACAGATGGACTTCTAGGCACCTAAATTTGTAATTAACTTGAACTAAATCCCACATACTTCGTCTGTTAGGGTCTGTTCATTTTTCTAAAGTTATTGAGTGTCATTCAAAATTTTCTAGGTTATCTGGGAGATTCCTGGGGCTGGGAGATTGGGACTAGAAGCAATGGGAGACCTGCACCCAGCAGCTAAATGACAGAGGGAATATTTCATGGCCTGTGTTTAGCTCATTGCCAATGTCAGTTTCACTTCATTTTGACTTCAGTGTTATTTCTAGATATTTTTAGGCATTTCATAGAATAAGGTATAAGAATATATAAAACAGATCCTAAGTATACTCTTGTGGACTAACCATGACATGCCTGAAAAAAAAATTAAAGTGTTAAAGTGTCTTCTTCAGTCCTATATTCCTAACTAAAGAAACTGTTAATTATTAGTTTAAATGTTTGTGTTTTAAAAACTGATTATATGGATCAACCATCAGTCCTTAGGATAGCATTTATACATGGCTACATCAACACATTGCAACAAACTAAGTCAGTCATTTTCAATAGCTTTCTCAATATTTTTCTTATCTGATCACTGCCTGCCTTTTGAAGTGTCAATTCTTCATGCCAAAAACCTATACTATAAATGGAAATGAATCCTGTTTCAACTTCCTCTGTGAGTACATATGTTTGTAAATGTTGTGAGGCATCAAGCCAATCCTGCAAAACAGCTTCAGAAAACTCAGAGGAACCATTATAGTAGTAGGGTACTGTTTCAGTCCATAAGGGCTCTGGCCATGTTTCTTCTTCAAGAAGCCTGAGAAAGATGGACAACGTAAGCAGGAGAATTGCTAAATAACGTTTTAAGCCATCTGGTCCAAAGCTCGGTGATACATTTTATTTCAGCACCAAGCATTATATAGACATGATTAAAAATAATGACAGCAAACAGATGGTCACTCTTCATGGAATTACACTGAAGGTATTTGTGGATTTTTTCTTTGAATGTATCGCAACAAAATAATATATTCAACAATCATACAGTGTCTTAAAAAGTGAAGAAATTTTCATGATGTTCTAGTCAGGTTAATTAATAAGTAGTTTTCACTTAAAAAGATGATGGAACTGAAACATAAATATGCTTTCAAATATTCTAGATACCAGATATTACATTTGCTTGAAATATGTGTAAAACACCAGTGTAATAAGGCACATTAATAGCATTTGCAAAGATTATCTTCCATGTTCAGAAATATAAACATATTGTTTAGCAGGGAGATATGCAGACATAAAAGCTTTAATCTCTAGAAAAGCTTGATCTGGACAGAGTATATGAGCCCTAAGTTGTTTCCAGGGTGAATAATCTTTATAAATATGATTTTTTAAATAACGATGAAACACATATAACTAACAGTATACTCCCTCCTCCTCATGAGGGGAGCAGAGGGTCAGGTGCTGATCTCTGCTCTCTGGGGACAGTGACAGGATCCGAGGGAATGGCATGGAGCTGGGACAGGGGAGGGTAAGGCTGGGTGTTAGGAAAAGGTTCGTCACTGAGAGGGTAAACAGGCTCCCCAGGGCAGTGGTCATGGCACTGAGCTGCAGGAGTTTAAGAAGCATTTGGAAACTTCTTCCAGAAGTATGCTTTGATTTTTTGCGTGATCCTGTGTGGAACCTAGAACTGAACATGATGATCCTTGTATGTCCCTTCCAGCCCAGGGTACTCTATGATTCTGTGGTTCTGTGATTCTGTGAACAAAGGGTTACTGGGAGGGACTAATGAATAATCACATCACAAACATCAATCATACTCATGCCATGAGTATGTTTCTTCCCTTATTTCTCTACAGTGAGGAATAAGTCCTCATCACAAATTTCTCAGTCACATTCAATCCTATGGTTTCAATTTCCTCCAATTGAAAAACCTATATTTTGTTTTTACTTCCGTGAATGATTTATAAGTTTTAAAATAAAACCTTCTCTCTGTGTATTTCAGCTGAATGTTGTCACTTTTCTGTTAGGTTTACTTATAGCAGTTTTTGCTGAGTACAAAATTGAGGTATTGTACTGTCAGCCAGTCTCTCTGAAACCCCACTGGGGCTGTGTGTAAGCAAACAAAATGTGCAGTTTCTCCCCTTCCGATGTGTGTCCAGAGGAAAGATGGCAGTGTATGTGGCAGCATCTGTAGTAAATCCATTAGCGCAAGGGACAGAGACCTGCCCTATACAGCTACGGATTCCACTTCTCTTGTTAGGTCCTCTTTGCCTCTTTGTAACAGAAAATAAACCTAATTTCCAGTTTGATTATGCGTAAAAAAAAAAAAAAAAAAAAAAATGCAATTATCAAAATATCAAAAGCCACGATCTTACAGTGTTGTTTTTACACTTTTTATATTCAACAATCAGAATACCAGAGCTGCAAAGTCAATCAGTTAAATTATCAAATTTAGGGTACCTAATCAATGTAAATATGACTCTCATTCAGTGTACCCTTTTAATATTCTATCACACTGTATTTTTCTAGTGGGTCCCTTACTTCATTGTCACAAAACTAGATAATGTCAAGACTAACTGAAGGAAATGTCTGGAAAAATTCATTAGGCTTTGTCTATAAGACCTGTCCTGGTTTTGAGTGGGATAAGGCTAGTTTTCTTTATAGTAGCTGGTATAGTGCTGCATTTTGGATTTAGGCTGAAAATTATGTTGGTAATGCACCGATGTTTTAGTTGTTCTGAGCAGTGCTTGTACTGTGTCAGGGACATAGAATCACAGAATCACTAGGTTGGAAAAGACCTCCAAGATCATCTGGTCCAACCATCCCCCTACAACCAGTAAACCATGTCCCTAAGCACCATGTCCAACCTTTCCTTAAACACCCCCAGGGACAGTGACTCCACCACCTTCCTGGGCAACCTATTCCAATGCTTAACTACTCTTTCTGAGAAGAAATGTCTCCTAATTTCCAACCTCCCCTGACTCAACTTGGGCAATTCCCTCTAGTTCTATCACTAGTTATCTTTGAGAAGAGGCTGAACCCCAGCTCCCCACAACTTTCTTTCAGGTAGTTTTAGGGAGCAATAAGGTCTCCTCTGAACCTCCTCTTCTCCAGACTAAACAACCCCAGTTTCCTCAGTTGCTCCTCACAGGACTTGTGTTCCAGGCCCTTCAGCCTTCAGCTTTGTAGCCTTTCCCTGGACAGGTTTCAAGGTCTCCATGTCTTTCCCTCAGTGAGGGGCCCAAAACTGATCTCAGTACTTGAGAAGTGGCCCCACCAGAGCTTACTACAGGGGGACAATCACTTCCCAGGTCCTGCTGGCTGGAAATGTGGTTGCTCTTATTACTCCATTATCACATGCCATACACTCTATATACCACACTACACTAGTGTGCATGTTTACATTGTGAATTTAATAATATTAATAAATTTTAGAAATAGTTTAGCTCATTTTCTTTTATTTTTTCATGCCCTTTTACTTTGAGTCAGGTTGGCTCTTTTTTTTTTTATTATTTTTTTTTTTTATTTTTTTTTACCATGCCCTCCAGAGCATGGCATACAGAGGGAAAGGAAAATGATAGCTAATAAATTTTCGAAGCCTCTAAAAATTACTTTCTGTAAAATAGCTTTTCTATACATAATAATGTCAATGTTTTATGGCCTGATGTTGCCTGACCTTCCATTATGAGAAGCTGAGGCCCCTTTTCAACAGCATAAAGCTCACGTTTATAGCCTTATGTGATTGTAAGATATTGGCCTTTAAAAAAGTTACTTATGGGATAGAGAGAACTGCCTGTTCTGGGCCTCAGTATTGTTTGATGACATAGGAAGGGAAACAAAGGAAACATGATTTTGATAGTGTCTGAAAACAGATACTTCAGAAATACATTTACATATAAATATAAAATTTTCACTCTAAAAGCCCTAACATATCACTGACTACCAAGGTTTTGCTCCTCTGTGTTGATTCATTACCATGGTTCTCCATGGGAATACAGTACTAGCTAGAGTAGAAGTCATTTAGAAACAATCTTAATAAATTTATTCCAACATGCATTGAGTTAATAAGGCTTTCAATTAAAAAAAAATGTAGAGTAAGAGAAGAGAAGACCATAACTGGGTAGTTCTACGAAGTTATGTATATTCCTATTCTTAAAATTACTCACAAATGAAATCTTTATCAATAATCCAATCACTGGTGTTCCAAAATCCATGAAGTTAAAATACTGCTGTCCATCAGAAAAATGTCAGGTTCTTCTGCTTGTATTGTAAAGCAAAATTCATACATTTGTTGCATCTGAAAGATACATTTCTGTGTAGTCATCAATTTCTTCAAAATATTTTTGTAAAAAAAAGTGGAAATGTTCAATTTTGGATGACTGTTTCTTTGTTGCTTTTGAATGTATTTACCACCTGTGGTTATTAACCCTCAGCATTAATGAATTCAGGACTGCAAACACCTGCCACTGCTTCTAGTTTAGTCCCTTACCAGTCTCAAAGTTTATGGTGTTGGAAAGGGAATTTCATCTTTCACTGCAGAAATTATGTACATATTTTACATGGTCAAAAATATGGGGATCCCATACCCTTATTGGATTTCTTCCTGCAGTTTTTAAACCTTATATTTGTGTTCACAGTTTGGAGCAGATGATGAATAAATATGAAGTGGGTAAGATGCAAAAAAGGACTAGAGACTTTAGCAATTTCTTTTATTGGGTATCTCATTTGCAACTATAAAATTTGTACTGCGCTCCTGAACCATATTAAGATTCAAGGAGTTCACATTTACCATATCTGTGTGGGAAAGAGTTGATATTTGAACACTCTCTGCATTTTGGATTTTTGGAACACAGGTTTCCAAACTCAGTGACATTAGATTGAATCTTTTCATATGGTTACTTTAGCCTGAAAATCTTTTTCTACTTACTAAAATCTTGTTGGAGCTGCATTTTATCTGCAGTAAATCATCATGAAAGATCAAAATATAAAATATTGAGTCTCAGAGGTTTTAGATATATTAACATTCCAATAGGATGCTAAAGATCTATTTTTTTTTTTTTTTTTTTAGGTAAGAACTTGATGTAACTTGACCTTATAATAAGAAAATGGGATTTTTCTACTCAGGATTTTCAAATGCAGTATCTGCAGATGTGGGGAGGAAGACATCTTAAAATAACTAGATTTTCAGCTGTGGTAAGGAACATATATTAAAGTTAAGTTTTTATTTTAAGAAATCAAAATTAAGTACTCCTGCTGTTGTCTCCTCTTCATATCACTCACATAAGCATTGCATTAGGCTCTTCATTGGGAAACATTGCAGAGGAATGAACATTTTGTGAAAGAATGCCTGAATGATTCAGTTCGGTTAATTTAAGATTAATAGGAATTTCAGCTGAAGTGGTCCAGAAGCCTTGAAACCGTTGTTTGTTTGTTTGTTTGTTTATTTATTTATTTATTTATTATGATTACTATTCTCATGATTACTGTTCTGCTTGCTATTTATGCATTGCTATTCTGTTTTATTCTGTTTATTTTATTTATTATTATTATTACTATTATTATTATTATTACTATATTTATAACTATTTTTATCCAGTATGAGTATTTTAATATTTTCTGGATATTTTCAGATTTAGATCTTAGCTTATTATGCAGATGCAGATTTTGATAAATATATATTAAAAAAAAGAATTTTAATAAATACACAACAATGAATTGGGTGGAAATACTACAGACACAGGAGTTGGGAAAACAGCAGGAACAATAGTGATTCTCAGATTTCAGCCTACCTAGAGAATAATCTTCATGCAGACAGAGAAAAAGAAAAGCAGAGAAAAGTGACAGATACACTAGAAGGTTATTGCTATGGCAGGCATATGATATAAGGCATATGACACAAAATGATATAAGACAATATTGATAAGAATTCAAAAGCTTGTTTTAAATGTTCAACTAGCTCAAAAGCACTCCAAAGCCTTTGGAAAGTAAAAAACGTGTATGTATTACCTTATTTATTTATTTTTTTTTCAACCACTGTCACAAGGGCAAGCATAGCTGACTCTCAGGGTCATGGTAAATTGATTTTGTGTTGTACGCTTAAAAGGAGATTTCTAAAGTTTTGTTTTATTATTATTTGCTCTGAAATATTTAAATTTTTATTATTGTTTTTTTTTTTTCTTTTTTTATTTTGGTGTTGTATACCAAATTTAAACTAAACCCAACCAAAGAGAAATAATGCACCAGAAAAGAACTGTAGAACTGTAATGACTTTTTTTTTTTTTTTTTATTTTTACATTGATCTGCTACTTGAAAGGGCATAACCCTAATAGAGGAGGTGAGCATTGGAGGGCAGAGAGCTAATCATGGGATTAATATAGATTTCATTGATAATCCCTCTTTTGTTTATATGCTTTTATCCACTGTTAGTTTGGAAACGGGACAAATCCCCTTTTAATTCTTGTTATTAATGAAGATTTGTCTGAAGGCTTTATTGTGCCTTGTGTGAAAGCCCTGTGCTTGGGAAATGCATAAATACACCACTGCAGCTGGAGGACTCAGAGGTATTATTCCTCAGGGACTTGCAGTGCCATCTTAAGTTCATGATATGTGCAGTGGAAGCACATCTGTTTATACATCATGTCACATTGCAGTCTGTTCTGCTATGAATATATAGTCATAGCTGACTGTGGGGAGCTGTTCTGGACACCAGTCTCATGCTGCCATCCATCCTGGCTCCCGATCAGTGTCACATAGTCATGCTGAGCTTCACTAAACTACTCTGAAGACTGTGTAAATCCTGACCAGGCATACCTACACTCTAGTACTGGAATGATTTCAACCCCTACACAGGACACATAACATTAGCCCTAGCCCCTTTCTGACCATTTAACTTTTCGGTTTGTAGTTAACATGGTAATGCATGAATTTAGAAGGATAGCTTTTGTGAATGGCACAGGGAAAGGGTGTATTATGTATGCATTGATTCCACCAGAGTTGACCATTGCAACTTTGTGCTTTCTTGGCCAGACCTAAACTGCTAAAGTGCCTTCTTCCAAATGCTAAACCAAACCAAACCTCAGCTGACAAGTACAGAAAGTACTTGACTAGTACAGAAAGCTTAATGACTGGAAGCACCTGATTCAAGGACCTATGCACCACTTCTATATGTAGAACTTAGAAGGCACTTTTAAGCTTGCTTTTTTTTTTTTTTTTTTTTTTTTTTTTTTTTTTTTTTGGCTAATGGACAACTCTCTAGACTGTACTTTTCGAACATGCCTTCCTCTCTTTGCTGAGTGTACAGATGCTGAGGTCTTAGCTTGAAGGTCTGTCACCCTTTTGATTTAATGTGCCTTAAATTTTAGTGCTGTGTAAGAAAGACAGCTAATATAAGCAGCATGGCCTTTGTTCTCTGTTCATTATTGACAGTACCAGCATGGGATTGTTTGTCTGAAATTTCTGTCTCTGAATCCTAACCAGTTCATCTTGAAGGCTATGTTATAATCAAATGTTTTATTATCTTTGTTTCTGTTGATGTTATATCAGATAATATGCTGTTGGGAGTTTGTGTCTGACCAATGTACAACACTAATAAATAGACTATCTGCCTTTCCCTTTGGTTTGACTGAGCATTGTGGAGCGTGCAGGCTGAGATACAAAAAGAAAGTGGAAGGAAAAAAAATCCAACAAAATATTCACCAGATTATAGCAAGAATGACTTGAATTAGGAGGGAGAGAATCCTTACAAAGGTTTTCTTCATGAAATTACTTTATTCACTGCATGAAAATTAAAGAATCCCTGGACCCAAGCCCCTTTAATACCCCAAACAAGGCTCTTGCCACCACAGGAAGACAATTATCTCCATAGCAACCAAAACAAATGGTGAATATTACCTTAGCAGTCACAAAGAATAAAAGGTGTGTCTAAAATTAATTTGTCTTGGGATCAGACACTTGAGATGAGAGAACTGGTCTATAAAGTACCCCAGAGGAGCTAGTAAAAGGAAAACAAAATAAGTCCCTTGTTGAGTTATCAAGGGAGTTGTGCTTGTAGTGTATAAATTTGCTTCTCTTTTTTAAGAAAGAAGAATACTGTCAACATGTCCATATTTACATGGATACTCCCTTAACTCTCCCCTATAAATACAAGTCTTGACAAAGAAGGTTTGGCGATAACTGCCTGAAAAAAGTTACCTCTTAATCTTCCTCATTGTGCAGAATAATCTGTTCTTTATTGTGTTAATTTGGGATGAATGATTTTTATCCTATGAACTCTCCTGACTGAAAAATGAAACCACAGAATTTTCTTATAGAAACATTACAGTAAAATAAAGAAAAAAAAAAGTATTAGGATGCAGATCTGGAAATATACAGTTTCCATTAACTTTAGAAAATAAGGAAACATACTCCCATACTTATAATAATATAATAATTATAATACTTATAATTACTAGCAAAATACATCAAAATACGGAATAAGTCAAAACAATGGTGTGATTTCTGCATAACAGATAATCTATATTTGCACCCAACATCAGTATCATATTTTTCCTCAGAATCCTTTTCTGGACAGCTTCTTACTGTTGCAGGATACACTGATGTCAAAACAATTGCACTGTGTATGTTTTATTTTGTAAGTATGCTTTGGTTTATCCTACAGGATCTATAGAATCCTACCATACTCCTAACAGGAATGCCCTAAATCACTGGTATTTAGGAAGACCTAGCTAAGACATGATCAGACATGAACCCTGTTCCTTATACTACAACCTAAACATCTGCTGTTGGCCACAGAGAGTATTAGGTAAGGCGAACCTTTGGTGTGTTAGGACATTTCCCATGTTTTTATAGTAAACATACATAATGGCCAGATTTTCAAAATAGTTTGAACATGGCAGCTCCTCCTGCAACACCTAAATAGGTAAATTTTCAAAAAGCTTTTTCTCAGGTAGAACTGCTGTGTATTGAAACCCTCAAAAATCTCAAAAATCTTTTTTTTTTTTTTTTTTTTGGTAATAAATTTTACTTTGTGTGTTATGAAAAGTAAAATATATTTTAAAAGTATAGTTTTTCTTCTTACTACCAGCCTCTCAAATGTGGCTAATATCAGCAAGGTTGTAAAGAGAAGACTCTGAGCCATTAGTAAAACAGAGTAAAGAGTCTGAAAAAATATAGGCAGGGAAGAATTGCCATTATGGAGATTCAATAATACTTTCTATATATTTCAGCATTTGCTATGAGCTAACACCTTTATATATTAGAGTACAAAGGAAAAAAAAAAGTAGAGAATTTTTATCCATCTGCTTTCCACAGCTGACCACATTCTCTTAAACATTAAAAAATAAGAAAGTTAAAGAGGATTTCTTGCCATTTGATTATTATTACCAGTTGTTAAATGATGAAAAGATATTACAGACAGCTTTAAGATGTCCCCAAAGAGAAGAGACTGTGCTTAGTACATTTTTTCCTTTTGTTCAGCTATTAAAAATATTAGAGAAAAATACCATATTAGAAATATTTTGAAATAGTGGCCTATGGGCTAAAATTGAATGTAGAGTGCTGTCTTCTGAAAGAATTCAGTACAGCGCTTTTGAGCTGTAGATTCTCATCCTCTTTCCTAAATGTCTCAGGTGAATCTGAGATTTAGATGCCAGTACTTTTGTCTTCATTCATTAAATTTCATCAAAGGAAATACATTTGTTTAAAATAAAGTCCTGCTATCGCTTTAGCAATTGTTTTCATGAAGAGGGGACTCTGTAATTGCAGCTGGAATGCATAATTCCATGAGATAATCTTTTTCACAAGCAATTTAAAGTTTAGACATCTAGGCTATATTTATCAGAACATTCATCGGAATTCAGGAAACAGGGCAGTCTAACTGGTGCATAATACTCTGTGTCTTTTGCTAGTATGCTGTATGGCCCCAAAACCATGTGAACACATGTGAAATGCCTGTTACTAACTCCATAGTATCCTCTAGTTCCTGAACTTTGTCCAAGAACTGTTTGGGAAAAAGGTAATTGGCATTGCCAAAAACCATGCTGGGCAATGTCTGAGCAGGTTAATAACACAGACAGTTTGATTCCAGTGCCAAGAAGGGTTCCTGAGCATTGTTTTATTAATTAGTGTGTACCTAACTGTGTCTTACAACAGGAAGAATCCTGCCCCCCGTGGATATTCCTGTCTTTCTATACTCGTTACTGAATAAGTGACCAGTTAGGACCAGTTGCCTGTATTTTAGATGTCTGTATTTAAGGAATCTGAATATTATTTCTACAGATATTCATTGTGTTTGAAATGTTTTCTTAGGATGCTATCTTATCCTTCTTTAACACAGAAGATCCACACAGGATCTCAAAAAGAACAAAAATCCTTTAGATGAACTGATGTAAAAACTTCCATGGACCAACCAGGGAACTTCAAAAGGAATCAAAGTATATGTAGTAAGAGAAAATAAAAGAAGGAAAATTCTTAAACCTACATGTTTATTTACGGAATAAAAACAGAAACTTAAAAAACAATCTGGGATATTATGTTTCATGTTAGTAACTGTAATGTAAATATAATTCAAGTGCTTTAGAAAGCATGACTACTTAAAGAATCAGATCCTGAAGAATTTTAGAAGTCTTAGAAGTTGCTGGTAAGAAATAATCCCCTGCATTATTAACACAGCTAGGTATTTTTATAATGCTACAGCTCTGTTGTTCAATGTGAGCTAATAAATATTGGAAAAAAAATTGAAAATAAAATATAAAGCAGTGAAAGCCAAATTCAATATTGTGAATAGCGATAAAAGGAAAGATTCAGAACATGGAGATATTTTTATGCTAAGAAAGGGTTAAAATATGAAGATATAACAAAACATAACAAACAAAAGAGAAAAATTAGAGATCTTGCACAGAATTAATATATTTCATAAAAAGACAAATGAACAAGTGGAATAAATTATCAGTAAAGTCAATTGAAATAAAGACTATAAATAAAATATGGAATATAAAGTATAAATGAGGTTGGAAGACTTAGATTTATTTCCTGAGATAGAGGAAAGTGAATGATCATAGGGGGAAAAGTAGGAAGGTGAAACTAATATATTAAAAATGGAAGGTTGCACTTGCATTCATTAAGTTATTCTTCAAACTTCATTGAAGTAATTATTAAAGATAATTCATCCTATATAATTAATAAGCAGTAGTCAAGATGACTTTTTTATTATTATTATTTTATTTGTAATTTTGGAAAACCCTTGGCAAAATGGAAAATGGTCAAGGAAGGCAGCAGCACAAATAATGAGTATTATGTATAAGCAAGTACATAGTACTTTACCCAGAGAAGTTACAATGTAAATATTTAAAGAGAACAGATGAATGTGAGGACTCCCAATGTAAAATAAAATAGGAATAATAAATACCCTGCAAGTTTGAAAGGTCAAAAGTCTCTCAGACACAGATTAAATTTTCATGGTGTTTTCTGTAGAAATATGACTGTGTTCCCCTAGCACAAACATGACCTCAACTAATTTATGTTCTAAATAGAATAAAAGAAATAAAAAATAGGATTTTTATTATTTTAAAGTAGAAATAAGTAACTAAAAATCTTCAATAAAGAGCAAGCAATTCCTGTAACTTAATGACTATAATTTTTATTCAATTCCTCTTGCATGTGCAATGGCACAACCATTAAGAGTCAAAAGATTTACTGTGAAACATCTACAAATGTTTGTTAGATAACCACATTCTTAGTTTTTTTATAATTATTTTTGTAGTTAAATAAAGCAACAGGACTATATAAGTATTCATATTCAACATCATTTAAAAAAGGAGAAAACAGAGACCCAAACCTGAAATAACCTGTCTTTAGTGGGACTCTGTTCTGAATCCTGGTAGCGTTAATACCTTCAGCTATATGTTACAGAAGACAAAGAATTTCACTTTTGCAGCCAGTGCTACAATACTAAGACATCAAGAACACTAAGCTCAGCCAAACCTTTTAAAGCCGATGTTCTTTAGCTCAGTGTTTTGACAATGGCTTTCTCAAGGCCATTTCCCTTTTAATGTTAATTTATTTGCAGTTTTTATCTCCATAGGAAGAGTCAATGCCATTTAATACTCAACCCTCCTGGAGGGGAAACAGCAGAAGCTGGGTTAGGTAAAGTCCAATATGAACTTTCAATCAAAATAGCATGAAAGTATAAAGAGACCCTGAATTTGTTTATACCTCCCCACAACCCGTAGCCTACAGTGTGATGGATACATTTCTCTGGCCACCTTTTCCTCAAAAAAAAAAAAAAAAAAAAGAGATATAACAGTCTAATGTCTTGCTTACTCTTGTGTACTCCTGTATTTTTATTTACCCATGCTACTATTGCTGCCTGCTTCCCTGCCTGCCTGCCTAGGAGGAGCATCAAAGCAGCTGGGAGGCGTGTCTATTGTAAATGTGAGTGGCACAGGAAGGAACACTGGGATAATTCTCCAAGAAGGGACCTCAGCTGAGATTTCTTTGTCTTAGCTGTAACATATCTCTATGGTTTTGATGGGAGCCCATCATATGCAGGAAGGACCACAGATGTGAAAGGTCTGACTAGAGCTCACAGAAGGCACTCCAGAACTGGGATCTGGTCTAGTGGCATTGAACTGGTAGTGTTTTGGCATTGGTTTTCATTATCACTTAAGTAGAATGCTTCAAATACCTGAGGCAATATAAATGGAAATACTTGCAAAGGATAACTTGAAGTTAAGTGAGATTATAAATTTTGAATTAGGAGCCTAAATACAGGCACCTACTGCCATCTGAGATTCCCCATGTATTCAAGACAGAAGGATATAACATGCAGGACATTTGCTGCTTCATGGAATTAGTCATTGTACTGGGTCTGGCAGGGGTGGAGTTAACAGTAAGAGACCTGCTGCTCCACCTGGACAATCAAAAGTCCATGAGGCCAGGTGAGATCCAAACAAGAGTACTGAGGGAGATGGCAGATGTGATTGCTGGGCTGCTTGCCATCATCTATCAGCGGTCATGGTCATTGGGAGAGGTCCTGGATGACTGGAGACTTGCTCATGTGATACCTATCTATAAGAGGGGTTGTAACGAGGACCAGGGAACTACAGGACTGTCAGCCTAACCTCGGTGCCAGGAAAGGTGATGGAACAGGTCATCTTGAATGTAATCACATGGCATATGAGGGACAACTGGGGGTTCAGGCCCAGTCAGCATGGGTTCATGAAAGGCAAGTCCTGCCTGACCAACCTCATCTTCTTCTGTGACCAGGTAACCCACCTGGTGGATGAAGGAAAGGTTGTTGATGTAGCCTACCTAGAGTTCAGCAAGGCCTTTGACATGGTCTCCCACAGTAGTCTGCTGGAGAAGCTGGCAGCCTGTGGCTTGGACAGGTACACTCTGTGTACCTGTCTTTGACACTTTGACAGGTACTCTGTGTACACTCTTTTGCTGGGTTAAAAACTGGCTGGATGTCTGGGCCAGAGAATAGTGGTAAATGGAGTGAAATCCAGCTGGCGACCAGTCACTAGTGGTGTTCCCCAGGGTCTGATGTATGGGACAATGCCATGAAATGTTACAGGGTTGGGGCAGAGTGTCTTGAAAGCTGTACAGAGGAGAAGGATCTGGGGTTGCAGGATGATGATTGCCTGAACGCGAGCTGGCAGTGTGCCCAGGTGGCCAAGAAGGCCAGTGGCATCCTGGCTTGTATCAGCAATAGTGTAGCCAGCAGGACCAGGGAGGTGATCATTCTCCTACACTCAGCTCTGGTGAGGCTGCACCTCAAGTACTGTATCCAGTTTTGGATCCCTCACTACAAGAAGGACATCAAGTCCCTGGAACATGTCCAGAGAAGGGCTGTGAAGCTGGTGAAGAGCCCGGAACACAAGTCCTATGAGGAGTGACTGAGGAAATTGGAGTTGTTTAGTCCGGAGAAGAGGAGGCTCAGGGGAGACCTCTCTCAAACTACCTGAAAGGAAGCTCTGGGAAGCTGGCGGTTAGCCTCTTCTTGCAGGTAACTAGCAATAAGACTAGAAGAAATGGCCTCAAGTTGCATCAAGGGAGATTTAGGTTGGAAATTAGGAGACATTTCTTCTCAGAAGGAGTATTCATGCATTGGAATGGGTTGCCCAGGAAGGTGTTGGAGTCACTGGGCCTGGGGGTGTTTAAGGAAATGTTAGACTTGATGCTTAGGGACATGGTTTAGTGGGTGATATTGGTGGTAGGGGGATGGTTGCATCAGATGATCTTGGAGGACTTTCACAAACTTAATGATTCTATAATTCTATGAAATTTCCCTGCAGTGGCATGTAAAGTGCTGTGTTTTGTACTTGTAGCCAGAATAGCATTGGTATTGAACTAGCGTTTTGTCTATTGCTTAGCAATACTGACACAGCATCAAGACTCTCCAACTACCCCACTAAGCCTGGTGGGCAAGAGGTGGGGAGGGGACATCATCAGTGCAGCTGACCTAAACCAATGGATATTCTATGCCATATAATGTCACACTCAGCAATTGAAGGTGGGAAACAGGAAGGAGCAGGTGGCTCTCATTATGATGTCTGTCCCCCAGAACAACCACTACACATATTGCGGCCCCACTTCCCAGAACATTGGTCACTGATGGGAAGTAGAGAATATTTTTTTTTTCTCTCTCTTTGCTTCCATGTAGTCTTAGCTAGTTTTTCCCATTCTTTTCCCTTTAATTAAATTATCCTTATCTCAACCCAAGAGTCTTTCTTTCCCATCATAGGTGGAGAGAAATATGCAATTATAGCAGGAGGCAATTCTGATTCATGTTTCCATACAATGTCTATAACAGGAAATCTAGCAGATTAGCTAAAATGTAAATATTTACCTTTTACCACTTCAAAGTAATGCAAAAGTCCATATGAGTTTGGTGTAAGGAGGGCCCGTTTGCAGATCTTTATCTCTGCTCAGAGGCTCATCCAGTGTTTACCTCCTTAACACTGCTGCAACTGAGGCAAAACCTTTGTTTGTTCCTGGACAGGAAACCCACCAAGATCTATATATTCATGATGAATATATTTACATTGCTTGAAGGGTGCGTTGTAAAAGAATCTGTATTCTCTATGCTAATCGCACTCTTGTCATGCTCACTAATCCTTTGTTTCAGTGCCCCAGAAGTCTTTCCTATGCAAATCAATTCACAGGGGCACTTTAACATGTAAATCGCAATCTGCCTCACATGTGAAGAATTGATGGATTTTAAATTCCCTGTCTAGGGGGAAGTAATGAATTATACTTATTTAACATATACTACCACACTAGGTGCATCTCCAGTACTTAGTGGCATTACTATACTAAGACTAGCACTGCATTCACAGTTTTAAACATATAAAAATAAAGAAGCAAAAATATATGATAAATATATTTATTTTCTTCTTTTGTGTGCCAAAGGTAGTAATCCTGATAACACAGTCAGTGGTCTAGTATGTTGGCTGAGAATATGATATTGTTCTTTCATTATGGAGTGGATGTTAGCTGAAAAGGTAACAAAACCTGGAAAAGGTAACAAAACCTGGAAAAGGTTGCTGAATATTTGTAAGCAGATACAAGATATTTTATACCAAAAAAGAAAGAATAAAAAAAAGAGCCAAATGAAAATGTGATATCTGTGGAAACAGACATACAAGAAGAGTTGGACAAGCTAAGTGGGACAAAATTAGGTACAGGAATACATGTGAAGTTTAAACACAGAGATTACAGATTCTGAATAATACACATCCTATTTTGTAAAAGGAATTAGTAAAATGATATTACCCAACATTTATTTTGAAAATTCAGACAGACTGTAGGATAAGGTAGGGGGTTGCAAGGGATTTGGAAAAAGCAATTGTTATTCAAACTGATAAAAAGAAATTATAAAGTTTTGAGGACTGTACTTACCAGAGAAATGTCACAGACAAGTAATCTGATGCATGTAGTTGTATCAATATGGAAGAATTCATGTACTATTCCAGAAAGAATAGGCTGTGTTTTTTACCATGTAAATTGAGGGTTTGGTTTGGTTTAAGAAGAAAACTGTGAAAAATGACCTCAAGAAACACATAATCAAATAGTATAATTCTGCAAACATTTTTCTAACCATGTAATTTTCAGCATAGTGTACTGACTTCTCCATGCAGCACCAATGAATGAAAATCATACAAATCGTTGAGTGGATTATTTACATGTGCATCATGCAGATTTACATGCATAGAGAAATTCTCTATGGGTCTTTTAATAAAAAAGTTAAGTTTGATACATTCATTTCCTCCTAAATTTGGTCTTTATTCTATTCACAGCATCTGTTTACACAAAAGAATGACATATGACAAAGAAGTTTTTTAAAAATGTGACAGGTTTAGGTGTTTTTAGTTGGTAGTAAAGAACATATTATGTAGACATATTTTTAGTTATTGCAATACAATGAAGCTATGTAGGCACATTTAACAGTGCAAAATTGCAAGATAACTTCATTCAGCACTCCAGCTAAACTCCTTTTTAAAATGGGCCTATAAAAAATCAACAACTTGTCTTTTCAGAAGTCTTTCTTAAAGGTAAATAAAATAAAATAAAATAAAATAAAATAAAATAAAATAAAATAAAATAAAATAAAATTGTGCACTGCTGTTTAGGAGATCAGAAAACAACTTATGAGTAAAAAGAATGTGACCTGGTGTGCTTGGCAAGCCAAAAGAATGAAAAATATATGTACCAATTTCTGAGAATCTCTATTTTCAAACCAGCATAATGGAAATTAATTTCAGCTAAAACTAAAATGCAAAACAGCTTTGGAATTACATAAGTACACATATATGCCCTTCTCCTCTTCCCTCACCCTCCACCCTGATCCCAAACATACACTGTAATATAGATATAGTCCCTCCATCTGTTACTGATACAGAAGCAAAAATGACATATTTAATTTTCAGTCTCACCAGGTTAAGAAAACCACACAAAGTTATGCAGAAACATTTTAAAGGACAAACATTTCCTTCGTGATCAGTTGTAAGAAATAATTATTTCAAGACATGATTAAGATCAAATATTAATGGTCTATTGGATGAATCTTTCCTGAGAAGTACCTTTTTTCATTTTTTTGAAAGAAACTCCAGTATGCCAGCCACAGTCTCAATCATAATGAAGGTCTACATTGCTTACTAAAAGTAAGTGAAGAAGCAAATGTTTGAGTAGCCACACCAATTAGTTGTTATTTCACTCCTTGTCTCTGTTTTAGACTCTTCCAGCTGGCTCTGTCTTACAAGGGAAGAAGTAATATCTGCATAGCTGGGTAGGCAGTGTAAATAAGTCTTGCAGGCCAGGTCATGGTTTCTTGCCCTGACATACCCATAAATATTTACATTCTAGATGTCTACATTTGTTCAAAAGAATCCCACCTAAGGTCTTTCTTTGTGTGTACAGTATCTTGGATAACAGAATAGTATTAAAGTTGCTTAGCTTCCCAAAGCAGGAAAAACAAACAAACAAACAACAGCAAATAGCAGCAACAACAACAACAACAACAGTTCACTCAGTTCAGTCTTTAGGGAAGGAAAAAAAAAAAAAAGTGATATCCTTAACTCTTATAGCACAGAACACAGTTGGCAACACTTACTTTCTGGATGGAGCCTAGCTTAAAATATGACATTCATTACAAAATAGACCTGTCTTCATGTCAGTAATTACAGGCATGGGGAAAAACAACAACAACAAAAACAACAAAATAGAGAAAGATTGGGAGATTGTATTAAAGCAGATGTTTAGTGGTGTAGAGTGGTTGTTGTCAGTGTAACGTGTGATAAGAAAATAACCTGGAAAAATGACTGTTAGAGTACAAATAAATTCATGGTTGCTGAGTTTTGGCTGCTTCTGCTCTTTTGACTGCTTCATAACATTTTACCCCCTCTTTCATGTAGCAGTTTGTATATAGATGTAATTAAAGAACAAAATACATAGAATTTTTCAAATAAACAGCTTTAAGATAACTACAGCATCCAGCAGAAATGTAAGCTTTGGTGATGCCATAGTTTGAAATGTTTGAGAACCACTAGCTACAGGTAATAATCTTAATTACATACCATTTAGTGTGCCACCCAACTTTTGTGATGTATTTTATTTTTTTAAATTTATTTGCACAGCATTGTTCCTGTGATGATCAATTTAATTTTTCTAGATACTGCTTAGGAGCACAATAAAAAGATATTTTGTCACCTTTTCCCTGATACTCATGCCGAAGTCATAATGTTAGTTTTAGTAAACCAATGTTTTTCTACAGTTTAGTGATTTCACTTCTGCTGTAAGACAAAGCTGCACAAGATTTGTTAACCCATCTAAGAATATTTTTTTTGCCTTCCATTGAAGTTATTCAGAGTTTAATTTGATGAAGGTTTTGTGTTAAATCTATCATGACTTCTCTGAAAATATGTCTATTTTCAATTTTCTTTCAGAAGTGCTCACACTCCTAAGTCTCCAAAATGAGAGTGAAAAATACAAAAACAATAGTGAATTATTGTTCCACCAACTTTTTGCCTAAAGAGAAACCTGAAAGAAATGTTATGGCTTTTAAAAGTGTTTAAAGGATCATTTGTGGGTCAATCGTAGCATATGAAGAAGTGGTGACAGTAAAAAGAAGTGACCTTTATTCATGGTCTTTAAATGTTTTTGATATATTTTTTAAGATAAGTCTAACTATTTCAGTGATCTAGTGGGAGTTTTTTGTTTTATTTTTGTTTTCTAGTGTTTGAAGGTTTAGATGAGATAAGGTCAATAAGGGACTTCTTCTGACTCTTTACTCCTTCATTTCTGCTGATACTAGCAGTATGGAGACTTCTTCCCTTTATAGAAAATAGTCTTTTTTTTTTTTTTTTTTTTTTAAGATGACAATATAACATGCACAAAATTTTTCAGTCAGTTTCTCATGTTTACACCTTTAAAAGAATATGCTGCATACTATAAATATATGAGATATAAATGCTGCTAATATAAATATATCAGCAGCATCTTACCAAGGGATAGTCCAGTTACTTTTATCTACTCTTCAGATTCATTCTGTTTGTGTTTGCTTGTATATATAACCTGGGAGTTATTAAGGGGAAGCAGAGTGTAAGAAGAAAAGTTTGGTTTTATTGTCACAACTTTGATACTTATTCATTAGTCAACAGAGTTTGCCTGCCTTTGGTTTTATTTTGTTGTGCATCTACAAATCTTTGAACAATAGTATATGTTTGTGCATATTTACTTATATTATGTATATTTTAGTAAGGGGATTATTTTGTCTGGGCAGGCCTGAGGACACCTGCTTGCTAACATGAAAATGTCTCTGAACCTTTTTGCTGCCAGCATGGAGTTAGAGTGTATTTCTATGGAAATGAGCTCCGTACTATTTATATTTGCCAGCTCTCAAATGATTCATTAATAGTATCACCTTATGTAGCTTGGCACAACTATACCTTCATGTGTGAGCAAAGTGCTGTTGCATCAATAAAAACAGCAAAAATGTTGTTCATTATACTTTAACAAATGAGGAATTTAAAATCCATCAGATTGTCATGTGTGAGACAATAACGTGATTTACATATTAAAATGCCCCTGTGGGTGGATTACCATAGAAAAAATCATTACATAGTAGAGCTGTTTTTCCCCTTCATCAAAATCTCTTTTTAAATGCTCTTAGAGAAACAAGTGAAGTGAAAACTGTCTTGATTATATATCTCATTTCATTTCTCTTGTCTTTAAAAATCAGAGAAGTTGAAGAGCCCAATAAAAAACAGCTTAAGAGATAAGAACCCAAAAAATACCCTCCCCTCAAAAACAAACAAACAAACAAAAAACCCCCACCCAACAACAACAACAAAAATGACAGTTTTGGAGAGAGGAAGGAAAAAGTGGAGCAGAGGGTGAGAAAAGCACTGAGTAGCAGAATGTGAGGTGAGCTTGCACTTGCACAAGCAGAATAGGATTTAAGAAAATAATGTCAGATACAAAAGAGGAATGATTATTCCATGATCTACTCCTGTCACACAGACAAAAGCCAGGAACCAATTTATCCTAAAAACTAGTTAATTCTACAAATACATTTTTCTTTTTCACAAATATATTAACAGTACAATAATGGCATGCTTGTATGGTTAGAGAAAAGAATATAGCATACGCAAGTAAAGAGCATGACTGAAGGAAGATATGAGTGTAGCATTCATTCACACACCTGGAATTTTGTGCTCCTGTTTCCACAGAGTATTTTTGCATGATGGATAAATCCTAACAATGAGAGTTGCTGAAGTCAGAATCTGTATGTGTAAAACATAATCACATACAAGAGCATAGTATGCAAATTTACACTGTTGTGAAAAAGCATTCATAAGGGGGTTCTTACACACAAAGTTTCTTGTCTCTTTGACACAAAGGGTGTGAAAAGGATGGAGCTGGTCTCTTTTCAGTTGTGCCCAGTGACAAGATGAGAAGCAGTGGGCACAAACTGAAGCACGGGAAGTTCTGGTTGAATATGAGGAGACACTTTGCTGTGAGGGTGACAGAGCACTGGAACAGGTTGCCCAGAGAGGCTGTGGAGTCTCTTTCTCCAGAGATATTCAAAACCTGACTGGATGCCACCCTGCACAATGTGCCCTATGTGATCCTGCTCGGCAGGACTAGATGATCCCTTCCAACCTCAGCCATTCTGTGATTCTGTGATTATATACAAGTATTGCTTTTTCCATGATTTAAGTCTGCTTCCTCTAATGGAACAATGCAATGAGGCTTTGTAGCACAGGATCAGCTTGAACAGTTCCCTAATCTGTAGCTTGTGGACTGCCTATGATTTTCAAAAAACTGTTTTATCTATATAGATTGTTACAGATCACATACCTCAGTCCTCTTATTTTTCTCCTCTCCTTATAAGTCATACTAAAAAAAAAAAAAATAAAAAAAAAATAAAAGAAACAGATCATCAGATAATTTCCTAACATTATGTTTTCATGCAAATGATTGCTACATGTGAAATCATTACTTAGAAGTTAGAGGTCAATGGGAACAGAGGGTGGTCCATAAGACAGATTCTGTGTTTAAATGTATCCCACTAAGAAGTTTCTGGAAGACTTATCTTTTCAAAATGAAATTGGAGCTGACAAAATGTCTCACTACAAACTGCCACAAATTCCTAAAGCGTCAAGCTGCTGATTTAGAGATTTTTGTGACATTCTATATTCTTGATTTTAATAAAAGTTTAATAAAAGCATTATATTTTTGTATAATCAATCTTTTTGTCTGTGTATTTGCTCTGATCCAAAGCCTATTAAAGTCAATTAGAGTGACTGTGTAAATGAAGTGATGTAATGATAATGTAAGTCATTGTTCTGTGACTTGCATTAAGCTCCACTCCAACTCCTTGTAACTCAGCTCTTTCCATATACATCAGCAGATTTGGACTGACCAAGTGATCATTCAATTAATGAAAATGTCATACTCTATCTGTTGATAAACCTCTGTGTAAAATGGTTTTTAATATTACAGAGGTTATTCCTTGTCTGGAGTTCCTTTTGATTGTGGTTTACCATGGTCCATAACAAATATTGTTGACATTCTCTGACATGTTATTATGCAAATATTATACTGAACTTATAAAATGATTATTAATACTATATTGAAGACATAAGAGATGAGAAAGTCTTTTTTTTTTTTTTTTTTTTTTTTTTTTTAAATTTGTTTTAGCACATTTAATCTCTTTCTGCCTTAGAAGGTGCTTAGAGGGAAATTTTTGCTCTTGACCAACTATTTTGAAGAGAATAATATAATTAATTTAAATTGGTTGTTTCTATGCTTTTTGCTTTGTTTTACTTTGAAGTCTGGTATCTTCTCTTAGGAGAAAACAATTTAAATATATGGATGGAGAGAGAAGAAAATAGAAGATAAGAAGAAAGTGGAATCTGAAGATGTATGCCAATTAATTTGTTAAAAGACCACAAGAACATGTCACAAAACCACCATTACTATGACAGGGTCCCTGTTTCAAAATGTTTTTTTTTTTTTTTTTTTTTTTTCTGTCAATCTATCAGATAAATCTCTTTTTCTGTAAGGTGGATTCAGCATCTATTTTAGCATGAAATAAAAAGACAAAGAAGATAGAAGAGTAAGTGGCACAACTGGAATATACAAGATTTGTACAGTAAATAAAGAAATGTAGGCAGCAGTGGAAAGAAGGCTAGAATTCTGTTTTGTTACAGAGAACATACTGAAAGGAATTTTGTTATTCGGATTTGGTTCCTCTTCTTAGTTTATTCTATGCAAAGCATCTTTAGAAATTAGTGAAATAGAAAAAAGGCAGACAATAACATCGTTATATTGGGGTGGCAATATTGACTAAATTTCCCTACATGATAAGAGTTAGAAGTAAGTTAATAAAAGTTTTTATTTTAGAAATGCTTTATTAAACTGGCAATCAACTTATCTTTTCAGAACTATCCATCAGATCAATAATACGGTAATGTCAATGTATATACTTGCCCCATGATAATAACACTGTCGTCTTGTTGTCTTGTTGCTTTAGCAGTCCTGTAACTTCACACAGGAATGTGAGCATGTAGCCAACAGTTCTTATTAGGTCAATCCTTGTCCTTCTGAATTCTTCACCCAATTTCTATATTTTATTTCAACACCAGTTTTAAGCCCATGAGGTAATTTTCAAAAGTGGTCACTGTTGTCATGTTCATACTTTTGCTGAAGACAAAGGGGTTTTTATTGAATCCCATGACAGCAAAGCTAGGCCCAGATTTCATATATGCAAACTGCAAAACATTACATCACATCTTTCTGCACTGTTTCACTGTTTCAACCTCACTAAACAGTGTAGTTAGACAGGGAAATGTTAAATATTTGCTGTGAACTAGATGTCTCCCACTCTCTGTAGCCAAAACAATTTATCACCAGAATGTCTTCTACCATCCCAGCCTTTTTAGACTAGGCATCCTGAACTTCAATGTTAAGGATGAAATTGACCTCTTTAATAATGTTAATACCTTTTCTTTATAATCAAACTTCAATTTTATGCATAATTACTATATAGTTGCAACTAGGTGACAAAGTCTGTACCTTGGGAAGAATTTGACTCCTCTTTGAGCATGTATCCACCATAAAGTATCAATATTGCAGAGGCAAAGATTTCTTATAATTTCCCATTTGGGAGCTTTTCTTCCAGTGCTATAATTTGTGCAGGAAAAACTTCCTCAGATTTATCAACCAGAGGTAGAATGCTAAGGAGTACCTCACAGCACCTTAGAGTCCTGTTACTTTTCAATGGAAATTGTAGGTCTCAGTCTCTTTAGATTTTTTTTTATTTATTATTATTATTTTACTTTTTCATAAATTGCATTCAATGTGTTCTAATGTACCTTTAAAAGTACTGTGAAAAATTGGAAAAAAACAGAAAGATGAATATTATATTCAGTAAGCAACCCCACATCAAACTGGGTAAGATAGAGTCTGCTAACAGAATTTGTGCCATCCTGATGAATGACCATCTCCTGCTTGCCTAGTACTACTGGTGTGCTGGTACTAAGGCATTATCCATTCACTATTCCAATGAATATTCTGTGGAAGCATGAACAACAGGGATACGATACACATTATAAATGTGTAACAGACCATTTAAATTTTTCTGTTATTAAGGAAATAACATGAAAATAAAGGAATAAGGAAAGTACGCCAAAGCTTCAGAAGTTGTCAGAGCTTTTTTTAGGTAGCATAGTAAATTAGAGCTAATTACTGTAAAGTGCCAAAGTCATTCTCTTCATGAACATGATAAAATTATTTTGTCCTACTCTCTCATTAGTTCACTCTTACCTCTGTGTAGTTTCTGCTAAAGTTACCATGACTCAGGCTTAACCGATTTTCAAAAAACTGTGACCCATACCACCTCAGGAGGAATGTTTAAAGTTCTTTACTACATTCTTCAAAATTTTCTGTGTCTGTGATAATATGCGTAGGTGCTATTACAACATCTTTGACACTACCTTTAGTCAGGTAGGTAAAGCTTCATTTTGTGGGAGGAGTTAATTATATCACCATCTTCCTGTTTCTTCCAGTAGGAGCACTGAGTCTCCTGGAGGAGTAAAGAAGGAAGAGTCCATACACCTAACAAATCTGATTGGTCTTTATGTGGGATAATATAGATGAAAGTATAGTTTTGTCTTTTCCCTTCTTTAGCATGAAGACCAAAAATAGTTTGCCCCTATATAATATATGGCACGTGCAGAAGATGAATAACTATTGTTTGAATGCTTTACTACCAGATGAGAAAAGCAAGGAAAAAAAAAGAAAATATACATACCTGAAAATATCTCCCTAGAGTTGAGTAAACATCACACTTAATAAAACAAGGATTTTAATTTTACTTGTCTCCTAATCAGCTATCAGAAGCAATTCCCAGCACCTTTTGTGTTGACATTCAAAGATTCATAGGCTGCTAAAGCCTCACATACTTCTATAGAAGACAGGAATTATATGCCTTACAAGTCAAGACTTTGCTGGTACCAACTGGGCTAGCTGTACAGTTGCTGTGTAAGATATCTGTAATAAAATTTTACTCAGCTATGGGGACAGTTGAATCACAGGTTTCCATCCTTCTTCTGTTCCTTTTGCTGTGTGTGATCTCTAGTGCATGTTTTTTGTTGACATGAGCATTGCTTACCAAAGTACCTTCAGTAAGTATTTTAGAGCAGAATAATAATGAAGCTTTTATTTCAGTATTTCTTTAAAACTGAATTCTAAGCTTGTAAGTGACACCAAAGAAAACAAATCAATTTTTTTCAATGAGTCAAATAAGTGAAATATACTAATTCACATGAAACTTAAATAGTAGCAACTCAGATTTTCCCACACCTTAAATTCCCCTTAATTTACATTTGAGGAAAGCCTTCACAGCAACAATATTAGAAGATGCACAGCTGAAATGTGAGAGTAATTTCATTTCACTTAAAGTCTAGAACTGATCTACAAAACAGCATTCCTGTTTGTGATTTGTCACACTGTAATTAAAATCAAAGTCTGCTTGGGTTTTACAGGTTGAACCAGTGATACCATTTAAAACCAGTTTTAATTTACCAAAATGGTCTCAAAGCTGTGTTGGGATGGAAGATAAGATGTAGTTTGTGAAAGTTCTATTAAATAACTTACAAATATTCTGCATTTTACAGGACAATTTATACAGATATTGTGTTGCATAACATTTTTACTCTTAGGTGTTCTAATGATAGATTGATTGACAATGACTTACATGTATAAACATATTTTCATCCATAAACTTTAAAAGTGCATTCAGTAAAATTAGCATACAAAATAGTTCGAAAAACTGCAGACATATATTTACATCTATATTTCACATCCAGTAAGTTCATAACATAGCACTTATACAAAAAATGAATAGTGGGAAAGGAATATAGTAGAAAGGAATATAGTTTCTAACTGAAAAATGGTAACAGGGAATCAGGTTTTAATGTAATGATTCACATTAGTATTTTCTGTTCTCTTCTACCTAGGTTCTTATACAGCCCTCACCTGTGTAACATACAAGTTTATCCAGAACATTAATTGATGTGACAAATATTTGTCACAATTGATGTGGCAAATCTCTTCCTGACATCCTTCCTTCCTTCAAGAGGAATATTATCTGAACCTTTTTTGATATAGAAAGATCTATATACTTATATATTCCATGTCTGAGATACTATAGATATCTTTGATTGAAAGTGAGATCAAGAAAACTCTTACTGAATGTGAAATGAAGGCTGTTGAAAATTATGCAATGGTCATATGCTCTGGAAATTTCTTTAAACTCTATGAGGGGACCAGAAGCAACTTTATGCAAAAGTATTGTCTTCCAGAGTAGGACTTCTGGTCTTTTATTTTTTTCCCTCTCTGTTTTTAAGCATTGTTCCCTTATTTATAGTAACATAGGAGTTTCACTGTTCAATAATGCAATAAACTTCACTGGTATTTACTACATAGAAATATATGAACTATGGATAATCACAGGGGTTAGTAGAATTCAGTAATGCTATCAATTCTTCAGAAAAACATAATAATAAAAAAGAATAAAATGACTATATTGCTATATTTCTTATTTTTATGTTCATGTTATTTTGTCTATCACATATCTAAGAGTTTTTGGGGAGACTTCAATACTCAACCACACTGAGATCCACTGCTTTTATGAGTAACTAAAAAAACATATTACTGCTATAGAATGCTTTATTGCAAGAATTTCTTTTGTGTATGTGGGCAGAAGATTTTTTTTTACTTCTTCATCTTCAATCCATATTTAGATATTTGTAACTTCAGAATCTATCAGGAAATGTGATCATAATTATTACCTTTTCTCTCATAACACAGTAATTTGAGAAGCTGTTGAGGAAGAAGTGGAAAAGAAAATGAGAAACTGGAGAGGTGTTCGGGGGGAAACAAAGAAATATCAGACATATCTTGAAAGTAAGTCTCAAGAAATAGATTTTATGAGACAAACAGAGTAACAAGAGAAGAAGATGACCTCATTAATCTCTCATGTTTTTCTCTCACTACAGATTGAGCACTAAAACAGAAATAATGCAGCTGGTTTGAGATCAGCAGTTTTGTTGTGAATGGAAGTCTGAGAAAACAGATCACTGAGCACCAGACTGTTAAAGAGAAAAAGATGCAGATTCTTCCTTAGCTCAGCCTTTCAAACCATTTCAACCTAGCATGATTGTTCTTGAAAGGATAAGAGAGGAAGGATTTCCAACCACATAAATCATTTAGGAGTCAGTTATGTTCAATTTAAAAAGGAGAAAAAAAGAAAACACTTGATGTCTTGCAGTACTTCCAGTCAAGTGCTGATTTACTTTATTCTGACTTTAGGGTCTGATGATTGTTCTGTATTTGACCACTTGATGGAATAAACCACAGAGAGGATTTTTTTTTCTCCTTTTATTAAAAAAAAAAAAAAAAGAAGAAAAATAAGAAAAAAAAAAGAACATTTTTGTTTCTTTGTTTCTAACAAAATAGCAGAAAATGTAAAATTAAACAATATAATTTTTTTTTTTACGATTACATTTGAAATTTACAAATTTATTTATAGGTTTGCTTCTTCAACAGCAATTCAAGAGCAAGTAGAAACTAAAGATGGATATATTCATTCTGATCCTATTATCTAAAACATAGAAATCTATTACATTATTATCTTGTAAAGAATATTGTGATGAAGTGGTCACCCCTCACCTTCTCCTATGATCTGCAGTGACCCTGGGAATTATCCAGACTTGAAGATTCTTCAAAAGGTCAAGGCTAATCACAAAAACACCTTATTCCTCTTCACTGCTTCATTATCTACGCTACCTGTTCAAGGCATCTGTGCTATATTACACTTCTGTAACAGAAATTCACACTGACTGCTGTGGTCTGAACCCAAGCACCATGATGCTGTTGACATGTTGTTTAATATGGTTATTTAATATGGTACAGTCTGAATTGGCTTTAGAAAGCCAAGTGAAAGATGTGAGTTGCTTCTTGAACTCTCTCACTGTCTGTACCTGCATTATCCCTGGAACAACTGTACCTGAATTATCCCTGGCATGTTGGTTTTGAACAACAAGCCTTCACTTTTTTTTTTATTATTATTATTTTTTTTTCTTTTATTATTATTTGTCTTTTGACAGTCTACTTCCAGGTTTCTCAAATGAAGACCTGAGATTTTGTGCTGGTGCTGCAGTCAGTCTCAGTGACCTTCAAGACTCTTTGTCCTTTTAACATGCAAGTAAGTACAACACTTTATGCTAGTGAGATGTGTAGGTCAGTATATTTTCCTTTTCATCTTCCTCAAAATTTTATTGCATCCATTTCTAAGTGAAGATAAACATCTACAGTTTGTGAGTGTACATTGGGTTTGAATGTAAATTGCAACATGAACCTAGCAGACGGATAGATATTGCAAAATGGTTATCAGACCTCATAGAAGGAGGGCAAGAAACAGAACAATGCCATGTAGAAAACGTGTTAAGAATGTGCAAAAATGTCCAAAAGCCAATAAATTACTGAAATTGTATCAGATGTGAAGAAGTTTTGTATTGATACAGACTTTCAGCAAACAATACAAGGTTTCTCTAATAATCAAATCATGCTAATCTTTCAAATGAAGTTATTTCATGGAAAAGTGAGCTGAATTTCTTGTTTCATAGAGAGATTTCCTAAAAAGAGGTGTAGCAACTAAAATACACTGAACTGAATCAGGATCCAAGACTAAGTGAGCAGTGCATTCAGCCTGTGGCAGCCCCGTTGTATCAAATTTAATTCAGAGCATTTAATTATTTTTTTTCTTTACTTGTCTTCAGTTTTGTGTTCTTCTCCATAGACATTTGTGTTCTTCTCCATAGACATTTGAATGAATATAAAACGTGTCATTCATTTCAATCTGAGAGACACAAGAGACAGTTGTTTAAGTAATGTTCTGTTTTATTCTTAAATAGAACAAATGTCTGATGCAGATTTTCATCTGGCATGTATATTGTCATTCTTAACTGGGTAGAGATGCATTATCATCCTCCTTCTTTCCTGTCCCCTCCATATTGATCTTTAAAATAGACAGAAAGTCTTAACCTTTGGAATTTATCACAACAGCTTTTCATGCCTTATCAATTTTAGTGGGTTGAGCTCTCTGTATCTGTATTGAGATCTTTCCTATCTTCTTGCTTTTCTCACATTTCAAGAAATCTGTCTTGCAAAACTCTCATTAGAAAAGACTATGATTGTCTTTGGGATTCTAATCACTTTGAAAAAGAAGTGTCTACTCTCCAGGAATTAAAATTATGTCTTGAAAGGAAACAGCTCTTCAGAAAACCCAATGTCTAAAGAAAAAATATCTTCAACCTGATCCCTTCACTCCTATTCCATTTAATGTTTTTTGTTTTTTGTTTTTTTTTTTTTTTTTTTTTCTCTCTTCAGATTTGATCACATTGCTGCCAGAACATTTAGTTTTATTTAAATTAAACAACATAAATATTGCTAGACTGGTTTCCTTTCATTCATTTGAGCACTCGCTGTCAACAATGGTTTTATCAGCCATCAAAATCCAATTGGAATGTCAGTGCTGCATGTAGTCATCCAATAACAATGAAATAGACTGAAAATTCAAGTGCTTTTGAAAAACAACTGCTCTTAAAATAACATAAATGGAAAAAAGGTAATTAAAGAGTCTCTCTATGATTTTTTATTTTCTAAAATACATATTTAACTAAAGACATCATTTCTAAGCTCCAGATTACTATGCATAGTTGCTGTAATACAAAAAGAAAGCTGACTGGATGGAGTCAATAAGGAAAATTTTTCTTGTAAATAGCACAAAAAAGCACTTCATCACTGCACCACCTAAACATGCTTTGCTTTCTCTTCAGAGAACTCCCGCAGTAATACACACACAACAGTTAATAATAGATTATAAAAAGCAGTGCCCTTTATCATCTAAACACCAAATCTTTAGAGGCTTACAAATAGAACAGTCTGTTCAGTGATTGTAGAAATGTGACGTCAAAAGGCTGTTCTGCTCCTTGTTTGAAATCTGATCATGTTATTCCATATACTCCACTCCTTACCACAAGAAAATGAGGGCTGCAAATTGTCCAGACTACAGAGTTTTACCTTAATGGATACAATATAGCAGTAGTGTATTTAAACTTTTGAAAGAAAGGGTAACAGAGCTCTCAAAATAAGCCCTGGTCATGAATGTATATATATAGTCCTGTGATGGGTTGGCATAGCAACTATTTCTTAGAACTCTGTTGCTGCCTAAGTAAACAGCTAAAGCACAGAGCATGTCTCTGCTAAGCTGTGTCTATCTGTAGTATAAGCGTGTATAAGAACTGAATGTTTTCTTTCAGACATGGGGATATTTTAGTGATGCTTACTTATACTGCCATTGTTGTCAGTGTTTTTATTGTAAAACTTATTTTCTCACAGTTTTAGTGATGTAATTGAATAGATAATTCTAATTTAATTTTTTGTTTGTTTGTTTGTTTTTGTGTTGTTTTTTGTTTGTTTGTTTTTGGTTTCATTTTTCAATTCAGATTGAAGCTTGGCATAAACAGTCTCAGAGTAGATACTTTTTTATGCCATTGGTTTGTGTAATTTTTAATAGCATATTTTTGAGAGAGCCAACAAAAGCTAAATGTGAACATAAATTAGTCATGGCAATCACTTAAATGAGCGGCACACCAGATTGCACATATCATGAAAGGCTACTTCATAATTCAGTCTTTTCATGTGTACTTGTGGCAATTTTTATTCAATGTGTCGCCCTAATATATATTTTAAATGGCTGTAGTTTAACCTGGCAGCCTTTCTTTACTGAAAAACATGTATTTAGATGTATATCATCTGATCTCAAAAAACAAATGAAGCTTGTAATACTTTAAATAAAGATTCATTTATGAATAGTTTATAATGAGTTTACAAAATTATCCTTTAAAATAGTTAATCATTTATAATAAAGTCTAATTGAGTCGTATGCAGCTTACATTCAGTTCTAACACCTATCAACATGGTTATAGCTATCAGCAACAGATGGTACTAATACCCATTATATGCTGGTAAACTGTTAATAAATACTTCATAGATGGTTATAATCTCATCACTGGAAGTTATTATTGATAGATACAAGCTATCTGCTATTCTGTTATATCCTTCAAAAAAGGATATAACAGAATTTTACTTAATAAACTTGTGCAAACTATTTATGTAATTTTAATGAATGAAAGAATGTAGCAATTAGTAATTTTTAAGTGCCTTATTCCCAGAGTAGAATCTTAGTTTCTCTTTGATATGGCTTCTATGAATGTTTTGTTCTGCACCTTTACCCCAAATAAGCATGTCATCAAAACTCAATAGCACACTCTCCTCTCTGTCTTCTACCTTCATTTGTTTCTTTCCTGGGAAACTTTTATACTGCTCCTTCTGCTCCTTAGAAAAATGTAATGCAAGGGAGAAAACCCTCATTTCCCATCTGAGAACATGGCTAAGGGAAGGCACAGAAAATGGCAGGGAAACAAAATTGCTCTGCTCCTGATCTGATCTGTTTGGATACGATATAGGATGCAATGAGTATTTAAATACTTCCTACTGTGTTAATAGCAACTGTGGTAGTGACTTGTGGTGGGATTTGTCTCACTTCACATTAGTTCTCCCTAGTCTCCTTCAGTACACGGCCTCTACAGCCAGTGGAGAGAAATAGGCATCTTTTAATAGGCATATCTTATCTTAAGAGCCCTAGGAGGTGTGATGAGACAACCTCTGTAAGTGCTTACCTCTCGGGCATCTGCTAGCTACTGAAAGAAGCTGACAACATGCTTTGGCTAGATAGTAAATTTCAGATGACTGAAGTTAAGTAACATGAATGACATCATTACTGTGGGATTCAGTTCAAGGCTAAAATTTGAATTTAGTTGTATGTAATATATCTACACAGCTATATGTGCACCAGGTGTGTAGACTTCTATCATAATTGGTAGTGGCCTATCTGTACATCAGCTCGGAGACTGGAGAGTAGTTAATCCGCTGCAAAGTAGGCATATATATTTAGTCAGGTGAACAGTCCTCAGGACTTCATTAGCTGTATTGACTATACTTCGATGTCCTGTAATAGGATCTTACTAATCTAACTCTCGTATAGGCACTTGCATCTGCAGAAAACAAAATTTAGACAATGTGAATTTTACCAGTGATGCCTGAATAAAATACTTCAATGAAGAAACAATCTGCGTGCCTTGCAAAGAAAATTCCCAGTTATAATTATGACTGAGGGCTGTTGCCAAGTCTGTTGGGATTTTGTGTAATTTCATTGCTCTTTATGCTCTTTATCAACTACTGTCATTAGAATAAAACATTTTGGCAGGCATAGTTACCTCTGAGCTCAGATATCTTAGCTTAGAGCAGCACTGCTGCAGAGTATGCAAAGTAACTGCATTCTGGATGAACAGGGCACTAAGCTTGTATGGGCTTCAGTGTATACCTGAAAGAATTTATTTTTACTGACCTTGGTTTTATGATTCAATTTTTACTTTATATATGATGGTTGTTTGGATTCTCAGCTCATCTGGGCAGTTCCAGTACTCCTGGGAAGCAGACAAGCTTCTCCCACAGCATTTGGCTGTCCTGACACAGTGTGAGAAAATGATAGATGCAAGTACTTGTGAATCTATTTCTTGTATCATTTGTTCCTAGATATATTGTAGCCCCTACCTTAAATGTGGCACATAAGACTGAGCTTATGCTTCTGTTTCTCTGCATTTTCTATATTAATATTAAACTAGAGATTTCGCGTTCTTGTTAAGTTACTGTAAAAGTACACTGCAAGGCTGCTCTGGATGAGAAATCAGCAATGTATTTGTCATCTCTTTCATGCTTACACTTTGCGGTTTCAGTAGCGTACAATACAGGCTTTCTGTGACTGACAGTCTTTTTTAAACAGTACTCCTAAGTGATTTATAGGTATTTCTTACTGGAATAGCTTTCTCATCTTTGACTTTTTTTTTTTTTTTTCCCAACTTTTTATACGCAAATACTGTTATAAGACAGTGTTTATCAATTTTGACTTATTTGTATTTGGGCAATGATAGTAATTCTGGACATAGAAACTTCATGCTGTCTTTTCCATAAGAGTGCTGCCTTGTGTCCCCTCACACCAGAACCTGCTGTTGATAGCAGCTTCTTTATTTACATTCCTGTGACACATCTAATAACTGTGTCTCTTTGAACTATCATATGACATCTTCGTTCAGCAGTAGCTTGAAACATTTGCACATACATTGTTTTGCTTGCTTTTTTATTTGTTTCCATAAATGTATTTTGTAATTATTATTAGCCTCTGAGTATCTCTATTATGGACATTTCCCATTTTGTGTTTACTTTCTTAGGTTTATCATGTTGGGAATGAAGAAGACTGGCAGTGACGATTGCTCCTTGCAAGTCATCCCTGCACTTAAGCAGATTGTGACTGTGCTGATTCCTTTTTCACATAAAGGAAGTTATGACTGTGGCCTGAGATGCTGTCTACCAAAGTGTTGCTGTCCAAGATTAGTGGGACTAATCTTCAATCCAGGGAACATCCTCAGACAGTTGGGATTCACTTTTGTTTTGCAGAATGTGGTGAGGTTGCCACTTTTGTTATTCAGCAGTACTTGTCAATATCTATATTTTGCATTTTGGAATTTGGCACTATATCTTTTTCCTGTAATTTTTTTAGTTTGCTTTTGCCATGTCAGGTAATATTTTATGACATTTGGCAGCGAGCACTTTCTCTGTTTTACTAAATATCTCGAGTCTATACAAATGTGCTTCTTGCTTGACATTTCAATAACTACCACAATACTTAGCCAACTTGTATACTCTATGACTTTCACAAAGATGTCTTCATTTGTTATGTGCTTTTTTTTGCTCTTTTCTTTGTTTAAGCAATACTGAGAATTGTGCAAATCTTCATATGAACTTTCTATTTACCCTTAAGTTTCCGATATGTTCTATCTTGTCTTTGCAATTGATGCCAGATAACACTTTGCAATTATTATTATTATTATTTTGCTGATTTCTATTGCATTAGTGTGAAGTATATGCCAAAAAGTGATTCTTAGAATCAATACTTGCTTTTTGATTTAGCTTACCAATTTCTTTTTCCCGCAACAGTAACGTGTCCTTATACACAAAGATTTTCTACCACCCAGCTTTCAAGTCTTCCTTTCAGCCTTAGTATTTCTTTAAGCATTTTTATTATTGTTATTTGGGGGAATATTTATGTGTTTCTTCCCTTTCTGTTTTCATACTTTCTCAATCTTTAAAAATGATATATCTGTATGCTCCTCTAAAACTCTGCACTTGGTTGTGTCAAGTTTTGGTTTTGCATGGACCTGTTTCTACCTGTAGATCTTTGGGATCCCTGAGCATTTTAATTTAAGCTGCTCTATTTTTCATCTCTAATACTAATTTATCACAAATTAGATTGTCTTCTTGTGTAGAGTTGACCCCGACTAGCAGCTAAGTTCCCACCCTGTTGCTTGCTAGTCCCTCTACTCCCTTCACCCAGCAGGTTGGAGGAGAGAAGCAGTTTGGCAACTGTGAGAAAAACTCATGGATTGGGATAAATGTGGTTTAATAAATGAAGGAAAAAACAAGTGATGCAAAAGTAACTACTCACCACCTCCCACCAGCAGACAGATGCCCACTCAGTCTCTCAGCAGTGGCTCCTTTAGAAAAACTCCCTCCCTTTAGTTTTATTGCTGAGCTTGACATTATAGGAAATGCATATCTCCTTGGTCAATTCAGGTTAGCTGTGCCAGCTGTGTCCCCTCCCGACCTCTTGTCCACCCTCAGCCTGCTCACTGCAGGGAGAGAGTAGGAAACAGAGAAGGACTTGACACTGTGCAAGCAGTGCTCAGCAGTAGCTAAAACATTACTATGTTATCAACTCTGTTTTGGTCACAAATATAAAACAGAGCACCATATAGGCCATTATGAAGCAAATTAGCCAACCTAACCAGACCCAGTAAAGTCCTAAAATTTCTGAATCACACACTAGCCATCCTGTGAAGTTTGGCAATATACTTGATTATTTCATCAGTCTTCATTCTAAATTGTTGAGAAAATGCATATAACATCATTGTGTGTACATAAAGCTTTTGGAGAGGTCAAAGATTTTCTCTGAAATACATAAATTTCATTAGTGCTTAAGGCATGCATTGCAGTTTATACAATATTGGGCTTGTCTGTGCCAAGGTTTATGACAGTGTTTCTCAGGTCTGATCCCTGCTTATCCAGCCTGCTGCACTGTCATCCCCTTTTTGGGTGGTATTATCTCCTTCCCTTTTTCAAACCCTTGTTCCCATATGAAGGAAATATGCATTTGCAGGAGAATCATGGTAAGCTTAAATTTTGACTTTCACTTTGAGCACTTACTGGTCTTGTTACTCATGGTCCCTCTCTATGCAATTACAACAATTTCTTTTACTGTCTTTTAGATCTGTTGAAAGTTCTCACTAATTCTTGCAAATAGCGTTAATATCCTTATCTGAAAAGTTTATAGAAGTGTACAGAAATAATAATAGTTAAAAATGTATTTACAACTCAGAATTTTGTCTTAAGTCAAAGTATTCTCTGTATTAGACTACATGATGAAGGTTTGAATATTTTTATTGGAAAAATAAATGCATTGAACACTGAGACTTATCAAGCAGTTGCCTTGAATACAATGTGACTGCATCAACAAAGGCTTTTTAATATGCCGGTTTCTTTCCTGTGCATGGCGTATGATACTGATTGTAGATTATTTTGTAATGATAGAGTCCAACTGCTCTGAAGGAGGTAGTTTGATGTATGATATTGATATGCTGTAGATTGACTCCCATAGTTTCTCTTTAATAGCAACACATAAGAATTATTATCATCTATTGCTATCAACAATATGAAAGATCATTTGTTTGTTTTCTTTTAACAACATTCAGAACACAGAAAAAGAGGCAAAAGAAAACATAAAATCTGGGGAAAATTACAAACTAAGAAAATCACATTTAAAGTTTAGTACTATTGCTTCTGAAAGAATGTATTAATTTCACACTCCTGGAAAACAACACCAAGGAAGAGCTTCAGTAATGATGTACCTACATTAGAGTGCAAGTAAGAGCAAGTTCAGAAGGTAAAGTTGAAATTCTATCCCATTGCTATTGAAAGGTTCAGAGGGAAAAAATGTCTGACAGACTTGAATTTTGTGGCTCATCACATGTGATCTTTTCTCTTTCAATAGCAAAAGAAGCAAATCAAATGAATGCTGCAGAGTAAGTTGCAAGAGTCCTGTCAAATTCTTGCTGGCTGCGGTCAAGCAGTTTTCTGTGTATGGCTACATGATGGGGTTACAGAATAGGGATGCTGCAGGTGAGTAATAAAATGGGTGAAGGGGAAATGCTATAAGGGTCTTGCTTGAGATGCTACAGTGGCTTACAGCTTAAGTGTTGATGCAGACTGAACATGCCAGGGGAAAGAAAAAAAAAAAATGGAAAAAGAATTTTAAAAAAGGAAGGAATAAGGTTGAACTTTATAATACCTAACTTTTATGCTCCAGACCCTTGGATTACAAACAATCCAGGCCCTTTGGGCATTGTGTATGGAGAGACAAATACCTGAAGAATGTATTCACATGAAGTAGAATAATGTGTAGATGATACCTAGAGATAATCCATAATGAAACATGGAAGAGAAAGGTGTTTCTGAATGCGTTCACATTGTTTAAATGTAGGTATGTAGATAGTGTGTTTTTCCCAACTAGAGCTACTCTTGGGCTGAAAGTTCATAAAACCAGCGAGAGAAAACCTGAGCATATATTTTAACCGTTGGTCTATATGAATTCTACTCTTCAGAGATATTAGAAATTGTATGGAGAGTCTATCTGTTAAAGATAGCCTTCCACTATATCAAGTGTTTAGATTACAAGAAAAGTAGGACTTATTTGTATGGTTGTCTCATGGAACAACCACAATGAAATTATTGTACAGTGTGGGAAGAGACTACACTCAAGATTTCTCATAAAGTTATGTATAAAAACAGCAAACATTTCCATATGTTGACTTTGGAGCTCATCATTTTGGTATGTCATATCCTGCAGAGTTGTGCAAAAGAGCAAACTCAGTTACCAAAGTGTCATAAGTGACATCTCTGACTGAGCTTGTGATCCCAGCCTTTCAGCAGAGCTAGTTGGTCTGAAAATGCACTCTGCTGATAGCTTTATGCCCCTTCTAGCTCAGGAAATAACAGTGATGAGGTTGTTCCAGGGTTTTCATACCACACTCCATTGCTTGTTGGAGACATGCCTGAAATGTCCTGATTCCTTATTGACTGCTCCATTAGACTAATCTGTATTTTCATACTGATTTTATTGGAAACTGTTCAGTGCTATTGGAAAACATACTGTCTGTGCTTTTTTTTTTTTTTTCTTTTTCTTTTGACGTTAGATGGACTTTGAGAGTCCCACAATATATATATATATACACACATATATATATGTTGTATCTGTTCAGACAGATGTGTGCATTTCTGGCATTTCTGTGACTATGTGTGAAATTTGTGTGAGTTATAGATTTACAATATGAAAGTATACAGATGCGTACCTGTTATAGGAATATTACCCTTCTTGCCCCCAAACTGTTAAATATATTGTTTACAGCTTAACAAAATTGGAAAATAAAGTTCATTGGGTGTATGAATGCAGGCTTTCATTAAGGTTTCAGTTGTACCTAATAAATAAAATCTGATGGATGCTTCGGGATTAGTGTTTGTAGCACTGATGGAGAGATGCAAATACTGTTTTTTTGTATAGGGACCTTGGTATTTTTGAAAGAGAGACTCTTGATCAGACTGGCAGAGATCTATTGATTTATATCTATTATAGCTCCAGATTGAGACAGGCTACATTCTCTAGGCTGTATGTACTGGGGGGGGGGGGGGGGGGGGAGGGGAAGTGATGGGAATGTTGTTAAAGTGCCAAGTAGTCATAAATTTTGTGAAGACTGATGTGTATTATTAAAAGAACTTTACATTACATTACTTTTAATAATTCAGCATGTAGGGTGGGAATGACTTGCGTAATACATATACCAACGATCCTACAGTTAATACCCATGTTTTCACTAAATTATCCAATAATACTGCTTTTCACACATGCACATACTGCCTTAGTCTATCATTCTCTTCTATATGTTTGCAAAGCTATGAAACTCTGTGTGAAAAATCCTGTACAAAGTTGGCATGTTTATTTTAGTATACTTGAAAGGGATTTAGAGGGAGCTTCTTTCATTTGTGCACTTACATGTATAATCACATTGTTGACAATTAGTAACTTATAATCATACTGTTGACAATGGCTTCTAACTTTTCCCTCAAAGATAAAACAGTTACTATTCTAATAATATTTATAGTGAAATGCTGGAATAATTGGAAGTGTTATCCACTGAGTGCTAGTGCTGAGGTAATTCTGAAGTGTATACAGGTTATCCTAAAACAAGGTGTTTAGCAGAGTTTTGCTTCACTCACATTTTAGTTAAAATTGTGTCTGTGGTATTTCAGCTTTACATTACATTACATTATGTGAGCATTTGACAAGTATAATGCCTACTTGTTCCTTTCCCTCATAAATAAAAGAAAGGTTACTATGATAAACAGAGAATCCTTTTTTTTCCCTTTAGTTATGTGAAAAATTCACAACATTGGAAAAATCGTTTGGGGTTTTATTCTAAGCAGAAATGTTTAAGCTTTTGTCCGAGTGAAATGAAAAACTCTACAAATGTCTAATCAACACCAAAAACAATTTATGTCATGAAAATTAAGGTTCTTGTCCTTCTCCATATATCTAGGTTTTATACAATCAAATTTTTTAGTGCAGTTTTCACTTCAAAATAGAAAAATACATCCAAGTATCTTTTTTTTTTTTTTCCTAAAATCAAGATATTTACTCAAGCAGTATAAATGTGTAATGTAAGTTAACTCAAAATGAAGTTTCTTGTTAATTTATTTATTTTTTTCCTTAAAAGTGTTCCCCAGTCATAATTTGTACTTGCAGGTTCCTCCAGAGATATTGTTGTAATACTTTTGACAGGAATGGGTACAATATACATAGCCATCTAGTCAGCTGTAGTATCCATTTGTAAAGCTGCCTCATGGAAATGAGACTAAGAGTGTAGAAGCAATAAATTCTTCAGTTAACATAAAGAAATCTGTGCCTTATTTGTGCTCCATGTGCAATTCCTCCTGAGTCACAAACATGAGTTCATTTTCTATCTTGGCTTTTGCTTTCAGTATGTGAGGTAAACACTAATATCTACCTCTCAGATGTAGTCTCCAAACATTGTCTTATATTTTGGTACCCTTGCATGATCTTTCTTGATGTTTTTCAACAGTTTTCATATTTTACCCATGTCTAGTATTTTTAAGAGAGTTTCATATGAACTTGTGAGCTGTCCAGATGAGGCTAGTGACTGGGGATAACCACTCCTGTCTGCAGAGAGGTGACCACTTTCTGCAGCTTCCTCACCCAAGCAATAGTTCTGAGAATCATTGTCTCCCTAATTTTCTAGGCTATCTTTTTTAAAAATCAGTTTCATTTTTATCAATTATCTTTTTACCAATATCTTGTACTTGAATGTGCCCCATCTCACTTTTGCCAAATGTTCAGTAAAGATAGTCCACAGCCTTTAATATTTTCTTAAATTGGTGTTTGCATTGCAAATTGATTATCTGTAATCAACCCATTTATTTATTTGGAGAATGGGACTCACTTGTTCCACTTTGGTTACCTAACTGGCAACTACATTTTATCAGCTAATGAATCTTTTTTTTTTTTTTTTAAAAAGGCATGCTTCACTTTCTTACACAGTCTATAAAAAGCAGTGAATGCCTGTGAATGCCTCCAGAGGGAGATCCTGTCTGCTTAAGTTTCACATGCCTAAGTTTTAACAAAACATGTCAAAATAAACAGTTTGTTTTTAACTAATGCTGGCTTCCTACAATTAAAGATATGAGCCATACTATACTCAGGCTACAGTCTCCTGTGTTTGACTGCACTGACATACAGGTTTCATTAACTCTTATGACTCATCAGCCAATTTTGACCAGACTACCCTTCCTAGAGAGGATATTTATCTGGAGACAACTTAATTTCCTTTTCTCTGCTAAAGCACCTTTGGACTAGGGAATCTTCTCTTAAGGTCTTTGAAAGTGTTTATGAAGATTTACAAATGACTGGCTTTGTCTTTCTTTCCACAGTAACATTCTTGTTTTCATTATAAACGTTCTTTGATGCTTTACTACTCTACAGACTCCTTGTCATTTTGGGTTGTCATGATTACAACAGTCTTAACCAGATCAAGAGCAAAATTACAGCCTTTTCTGATTTACCATGTTTCCCAGGTTTATTAGTCCCAAGGATTTAAATGTTTCATTGTTTAATTTGAAATCAATTACTCTGTGTTTGTCCTTCCCCCACTTTTTTTTTTTTTTCCCTCCAGAACAAATCATCACCCTTTCTAGTATTACAACTTTCTGTGCTGTGAGAATCAATAGACATAGTAAATATATTAGGTAGATTTTTTTAATTAAAAATATATTCTAGAAATCTTTTGATATCTATAATATAAAATATTATTTGGATCATTATTTCCAGTGATGAGGTAACTGTTCCTCTCCCCTCTCTGGCTTAAGCAGACCATCCAGCCCAAGTAAGTAATCATTAATGTTTGTCATGATGTATGTGTCTGGTAATGATGGCTGTAGCCTAGATTTGAGGGAGACAAAAGAGAAATAGACAAAGATAATTTGAAGAATGCTTCCTACCACCCCAGCCTTTGTGGAAGCAAGAAATTACTGTGGACCATATGCTGGCACCTCCCCTTGGGCAGGGACATCTCCCAAATTTATTTCTGCAGATTAAGAGGCTTAGTGAATTGGAAAAGTAACAGCATGCTAATGCACTGTAATGGTGTTTTTTGAACACTTTAACAATCTTAGGTAAGTGGCATAAATGAATTGTGTAATACAAATAATCCTTTATACATAAAACGTTGACCATGTCTGGGACTAGGTGTGGATTCAGCTGCACCTAGGTTCCTTATCTCATCAGTTCAAGGGGAAATAGAAAGCAAGTTGGGTCCACTCTAAACCCTGTGACTAAACAGGACAGTTTCCTAGATACAATGTCGCCTAACCCAGATCATTATGCAGATCTAGTATATAATGTCTTTCACGTAGTGTATTTGAGTAGTACATAGTGTCTTGGTGTGTAATTAAGTGTATCTTCCAACTATAATCAGGTGTACCTTAAGTTACATAAAATCACATTAGACAAATAGGGCAAATAAAGTGATACAAGCACACATTTATTCAAAAGTTAGAGAAATTAGACATCCAGTCCTTAGCTTAATAAGCAATGGAATAAAGGACAGAATGTAGATCTTATAACATTTTGGAGAAAGTAAAAAGAACAGCTGCATTAACTATATTTCAATTAACTTGACCATAAATAATTTTTTAAAAAGACATCCTTGTGTAAATCATGTATATATGGCCATATCTAACCATGTATCTTGGTGTGGAAAACATGTACTTTCATATTTCCTTCTCAAAATAACATATAATTTTTATTCTTAATTAAGCACTGTCTTTCAGTTGTCATTTGCATTGCTGTTTCATTCATTTTTCTAATGGCAAGAAGACTTAGAAGGCACCAGAAGCACAGTTTGCTTCATGTAGATGCAGTAAAGAGTTGAATAGAAATTTCCTTTGAAATTGTTTTCAAAGGATGTGATGGTGTTATAATTATTTGCTTATTTTCTAGCTGCAGTTTCTTAATCCTGTTATCAAAAAATCATACTGCTGCTTCTCCCTTCTGAGTGAAGTGCACATCGTTCTACACCCATGGCAGGGGTTTGTATTAGAACTGACACTGTTTAACATCCTTGTCAGTGACAAGGACAGTGGGATTGAGCGCACGCTTGGCAAGTTTGCTGGTGACACCAAGGTGAGTGGTACAGTTATCGTACTGGAGGAAGGGATACCATCCAGAGGGACCTTGACAGGCTTGAGAGGTGGACCCATGCAAACAACTTGCAGTTCAGCAAGGCCATGTGCAAGGCCCTGCACCTGGGTCAGGGCAATCTCAAACATGAACACAGACTGGGTGATTGAGTGGATTGAGAACAGCCCAAGGAGGACTTGAGGGTGTTGGTGGATGAGAAAGAAAACATGAGCTGGCAATGTGCACTTGCAGCCCAGACAGCCAATCACATCCTGGACTGCATCACAAGAAGTGTGGCCAGCAGGTTGAGGTAGGTGACTCTTCCTCTCTACTCTGCTCTCATGAGACCTCACCTGGAGTATAGCATTCAGATCAGGGCCCAGAAACATAACAAAGACATGGACCTGCTGGAGTGAGTCCAGAGCAGGGCCATGAGGATTATCATAGGGCCAGAGTACCTCTCTTACGAAGACAGGTGGAGGGAGTTGTGTTTGTTCAACCTGGAGAAAAGAGGTCTCTGAAGAGACCTTACAGTGGCCTTCTAGTACTTAAAGGAGGCCTACAAGAAAGATGGCGAAAGACTATCAAGGAGTGTATCATTAGGACAAGGAATAATGGTTTTAAACTAAAAGAGGGTAGATTTAGATTAGATATTAGGAAGAAATGTTTTACTTTGAGCGTGGTAAAACACTAGAACAGGTTGCCCAGATAAGCTGTGGATGCCTCATTCCTGGAAGAGGTCAAGGCCAGGTTGGATAGGGCTTTGAGCAACCTGCTGTAGTGGGAGGTGTCCCTGACCATGGCAGGGTGGTTGGAACTAGATAATCTTTAAGGTCCCTTCCAACCCAAATCATTTTTTAATTCTGTGATTCTATGATCTTTTTTTTTTTTTTTTTTCCTTCAATGTCTGGCAAATATGCTTACTTGGTGGTTGATCTAGTCACCCTATGATCTTAGAGCAATGAATTTAATTTATTCTTGACTGATCTTTATCCATTTGGAACTGTTCTTTATTCCTTGAAAGAGAATCTCAAACTTCTCAAATTGTTTAGGTCTCTTATACCTCCAATAAATGTAGTACTGTAGTAACATTAGGGTTCTGCGTGAATTGTATTAAATATTGCTTTTAAATACATGTATGTGCACACACAAACACATTTCTTTCATTTACTGGACAAAAAAACACTTTCCAATCATTTAAGACAATTATAATATTTAATAATAGTTATAATCCTTTATGGAACCAAACAGTTGAAATGACAGCAGCCTCCACCCCAAATTCGGACATCTGTTAGTTTCCAAAGCACTGAGAGCAAGCATAAGGATGGAAGAGTTTTGATGGCTATTGTTTTTGAAGATGTATTCATCTGTGAAAGAGAGATGCAAGTCCAGAGAAACGGTCAAGCAAAGTTGTAAGAATCAGATGTATTTTTGAACAAATACTGAGAATGAAGCCTGAAGAAAATGTGAGAGTAAAAGCTTTTGAGAAATGTTCTGATTGAAAACAGCACTGGTGACTGTGAGAGAAGGTTAATGTATTTTTTATTTCTTTGAATATTCCCTCCTTTCTTATGAAAAGTAGGATTCTGAGAATTTTTATAAATAAACAGGATTACAACAAATAAATTTCTGACTCTATTTCCAGCTTTTCTTTGAGAAACTATACTTACATGTATGTCCCCTTATTTAGTTAGAAAAGAAACAGATACATATGTATGCGGACATAAATATTTATCTATGTATGTATGTATAGCCTTCTAATTCATACATTATCTGAAAAATGTCAGAAAACTTAGTTTGAATGAAGTGAATTGTTTCTTAAGCTTCTGTGTTTATTTACAGGGTACACATTACTAATTTGACATTTGTTTCTTACCCCCTTACAAAATCAGTGTGTCAAAACATTGCTTATTGTTCTGTAACATTCTAGATTTCATCAGCTATAAGATGTAGGCTCAAGCATGTGAATTACAAAGAATTTTTTTCCCTGTACAACCCCTTTCAATAATAAACATAAGTAGACATAGTATTTGATCTTAATTTTGAGGCCTTTTGTGTCTCTTTTTTGTTAATAGGGAGTTTTGGATTTTGAATAGGTTTTCATATTCACGTCTCTGTCAAAGTTTGTATAAATACATTTTTTTACAAGGTTGAAATATAATTGCTGTTTTAGTAAATGTCTGAATGTATGTTTACAATCCGTTTATGTAAATATTTATTAGGCCTTTTATAAAATATATATTACTTACTGGAATGATAGATCATAACATAAATCTTAACTAAAATTCTGCATTTGGCTCCATCTGAGCCATTAAATGGTATTGAGAAAATTAGTGCTGTGCAGATATTTTAATGTATCCCTCAGAATAATGCTTCCATATTGTGTAAGTTGTATTGAGCCATTGCGATTTTAATATAAATACTGGTATAAAAACATTTTAAAAAGTTCTTTGTAACTTCAGTAATATTTTTTACCTACCACTGCCATTTGGGAGTTTTTGTACTAAGACAATGTCTACCTTAATGTAATTAAATTCCTAACTAAGAATGAAGTGAGGCAGGTTTTTTATTAATGAAGGAACAAAAATTCATTGCCTTGGTTTCTCTGTTTGCTGCTGAAAATTTAAAAGTCAGATTTTATTGAAAAATATATTTTTCAGTTTTTCACATGGGAACATGTTTTTCTGTATTAAGACCTCACACTGAAAAACACCTACTAAGCAGGTCCTTTTCATTCCACTTTGTTTTAGAATCTGTTCTGGGATTCTTCACTTAGGAAGGCAGGAAGGGTAAAATGTGTCTTCCTCTTCACAAACTCCCAGTAGACTGTGCTGGTAAAACTGGGAAGCCATCTAAATGTCTGTTAAAAAAACAAAAATAAAAACAAAAAAACAACAAGGCTCATACTACAGCGTAAAATTCAACCTCTACTTTGTCCACCCTCTACAGCTTGCCTTATATATACTGAGTATATGCTGTTTCCTTCTTGCTCTCTTTGAGGTTATACAGAAGGTCTGGCTTTGGGCTGTTGAAAGTTAACCTAGTGCTTTGGATACTAACAACTTGGCCCTGTGTTAGTCAGAGTTTTCTTGACTTATTTTAAGAATAAAAATATTTTACCTGTATGTTGGGGTTTCATATCTCCTCCTTCAACCTACAGAGAACCAATTACATATTGCTTATGACTATACAAATTTGGGGCACATTACTGTGACACATAGTGTGACACAAAACTCTATAGGACTTATCAGGGAGTTAGATGAATAAAAAAGAGAATGTGCAACAAGGAGATCTTCAGGTTGAAATGTGATTTCACAGTAGACTCTACTAATCTTTGGTAGTAGCATACTGGTCTCCAAATTGGAGAGGGATGGATTTGATGGGTGGACCATTCAGTGGATAAGAAATTGAAGGTCTCACCCAGAGAGTGGTGGTCAATGGATCTCCAAGTGGAAGATGGTGACAGGTGGTGTACCTCTGGGGTCTGTCCTGGGACCAGTACAGTTTAATATCTCCATCAACATAGACAGTGGGATTGAGTACACCCTCAGCAAATTTGCAGATGACACCAAGCTGACTGGTGAGGTTTATGTGATAGAAGGAAGGGCTGCCATCCGAAGGGAGCTGGACAGGCTTGAGAAGTGGGACCATGTTAACAACATGTGGCACATGAGGTTCAACAAGTCTAAAAGCTGGGTGCTGCACCTGAGCCGAGGTAATCCCTGACATGAGTACAGGTTGGGAGAACTAATTGAGGCCAGCCCTGCAGAGAAGGACTAGGGGGTTCTGATGGATAAAAAACACTGATGGATGATCTGGCACTGTACCAGTCTTTTGGTATGATGCTTCATCTACCATGAAAAACAGGTGAATTAGTTTTACGGCACAGAATTTCTGGGAAGAAATATTAATAGATACAATTTGCTTAAAAATACTTTTTATTAACTGGCTGAACTCAGATTATAACGTTTCACACACCATTGGGATTTTTTTTTTTTCTTGAAAAAGACACTTTAAATTATCTTTTATACCAAGGAAGTGTGTAAAAAATGGAAATTTGTGGAATTACAGTCTACACAGATCTTTACATTCTAGCTTCAAAATATGATGTTAGGCATTTTCAAACATCAAATAATACTTGCTGGCATTCATATGGATATTATTGCTTCTGTTGGGAGAATATTATAGACAGTTGTCTGAGGTTGATCTGCAAAGGCTGAAATTAGTAACAGCAATTTTTTTCTAATTCCAAAATTTGTTAACAAACTTTCTGCTTATGGAATTTAAGACATTAATTGTGCTGGCTTGTGAGGGACAGAGCTGGCAATTTTTGCATACACAATTCCCTACTTGTCTCTGCCAATACACCATAATCTTGATTAGTGATACTGCCTGATATTCCACTCTTTCATGTCTCCTGAGTCCAGACTTTCAGCCATGCAGAACTGTGCCATATTTGGAGGTTCAGTGGGGTGTGACAAATAACTCATTTGAGACTAAAAGCAGTATTTGAATTCATGTCTCCTGAGGTAAAAGGCTAGTTCACTTAGAATTTATGTTATCTAGCTCACTCATGACAAAGATTTTCTGCACCAGAAATACCTTGACAGGTGTTAGTACAAGGCACCATAGTTGCAATTAATGCAACAGCTTTATTAAATTTGACTTTGACATATGTATTAATAATCCTTGGACTGGCATAAAAAAATCACTCAGCTATATTTCAAAGGTTTAATTATATACGTGCATATTTGTGTTTGGTGTCTCTCACACCCACCGTCAATTTTCCTTGCCTAATGCCTTCTGTCACATTGGTATTATAAAGCAGATGTTTATTATAAATTATACCTCTTTAATATATGAGTATGCAAAGATGCAAAGTGAGTTTATGACTTTTCAAGATTGTGTCTAACAAATTAAACTCCATATGAACATCAATTGTACAGATTCATTTACAAATAAGATTACCTGAAATGCAATATTGTATAACTGACTACTTAAACTTGGGTAGAGAAAGAAAACATTTAAGAATGTTTGAAGTAGTGAGATGCATTAAGTCTAAAAGAGACAAAAGATTCTAAAAACTTCGCTGTCATACTCAGTTCTTTTTACCATTAATACTCTTATTATTACCATTAATACTGTTATCTTGTCTGGTGTTAAAAAGCTTTAAAAACTTTAAAAAGTATTGCTCATAAACTGTGTTTTTTTTTTCAACTACTTACAAAATATTCCACAGTCCTATTTTTTGTAAAGTGAAAAGAGTGTAATACAAATAAAAAGACTGCTTTCTTATATATATCTCTCCCTATTACTGCTAGAAAAATATACTTTCTCATCCATTGATGGAGTGAAATATTTCTGCATTGCTTTTTGTTTTTTATTGTTCTTTTCCATTCTTGGTTGCTTAAATTCTATATCATTCTGAAAAAAAAAAAAAAAGGAAAATTTTAAATAGTTTAAATTATATGCCATGGTAATTTGAAAATTAAAAAATAATAATAATCCCTGAAGTTTATTGTAATTCATTGTTATGAGGTAATTTCATCTATAAATCTGTTAATTACACTTTGACCCCTTTGCTAAGTTGATGATATTCAGTCCAACTATACTCATAATACAACAGAGTTTAACCCCCCCCCCCTTTTTTTTCATAATTAGTACTTATAAGTAGATTAACATGAGTAAAAATAGTATGAATTATTTAACAGGTAGGAGAAGGAAATGGATCCAAAATAGGATAAAATATTCACAGTTAATTGGGGAAAAAATAATTCTCAAAAGGTGCTTTTTAAAAACCATTTTCTTCTTTTTTAGGGTAATAGTAATGTTCCTTGAGTTCATATATTTTGAGGCCTACAAGGATAGTAACAAATGTACAAAACAGAACAAACTTGGAGTGGGTGATGGACTAGATGACCTTTTAATAAACATTTTTTGGCTAGATGACATTTTAATGTTTCATTTGGGGAAAAGCTCACATGCTTTCTTCATCCTATCATGTGATGAAAAACTGAGATCTCCAAGTACTTTCTGAGATAATTTTTTAATTTTACTTTTTTTTTTTTTTTTTTTTCAACTTTACATTTGTGCTTTCCTAGCTATTGAATCTTTGAATGCATTACATACTGTGGACTCTGGTTTTCTGATGTCTTCATAAATCTTTCTCCTTTTCCCTTGGTCATGTTTTCTTTTTGACTGAGATTTTTATGATCTGCTATGAATGCACATCCAATACGGATGTCTAGATATCCAAATTTCTGTGACTTCCCCCAGAGAAAGTAAGGTACCAATAAGAGTACAATTGATCTCATCCCAATGAAAACATTTAAAAGAGGTCAGATGAAACTGACCTGATGAAACCCAAGCCGCTTTTCATCATTTATCAACAGTCCTGGCTATCAGGGGAGGTTCCAGTCGACTGGCGGCTAGCAAACATGATGCCAATCTACAAGAAGGGCCAGAGGGTAGACCCGGGGAACTACAGGCCTGTCAGTTTGACCTCAGTGCCAGGGAAGCTCATGGAGCAGATTATCTTGAGTGTCATCACGTGGCACTTACAGGGCAACCAGGTGATCAGGCCCAGTCAGCATGGGTTTATGAAAGGCAGGTCCTGCTTGACGAACCTTTTCTTCTTCTGTGACAAAGTGACATGCTGGGTGGATGAGGGAAAGGCTGTGGATGTGGTCTACCTTGACTTCAGTAAGGCTTTGGACACTGTTTCCCACAGCATTCTCCTCAAGAAACTGGCTGCTCATGTCTTGGACTGGCGTAAGCTTCATTGGGTTAAAATCTGGCTCGATAGCAGGGCCAAAAGAGTCGTGGGGAATGGAGTCAAATCCAGTTGGAGGCCAGTCACTAGTGGCGTTCCCCAGGGCTTGGTACTGGAGCCAGTCCCCTTTAATATCTTTATCGATGATCTGGATGAAGGGATCGAGTGAACCCTCAGTAAGTTTGCAGACGACACCAAGTCAGGTGTGCGTGTTGATCTGCTTGAGGGCAGGAAGGCTCTGCAGGAGGATCTGGATAGGCTGAACTGATGGGCTGGAGTTCAACAAGGCCAAGTACCGGGTCCTGCACCTTGGGTGCAATAACCCCAAGCAAAACTACAGGCTGGGAGATGAGTGGTTGGAAATCTGCCTGGCAGAGAAAGACCTGGGAGTATTGGTGAATAGTCAGCTGAATATGAGCCAGCAGTGTGCCCAGGTGGCCAAGAAGGCCAACAGCATCCTGTCTTGTATAAGAAACAGGGTGGTCAGCAGGGCCAGGGAAGTGATTGACCCCCTGTACTCGGCTCTGGTGAGGCCGCACCTCAAGTACTGTGTTCAGTTTTAGGCCCCTCACTACAAGAAGGACATCGAGGTGCTTGAGCGAGTGAGACCAGAGAAGAGTGATGAAGCTGGTGAGGGGTTTGGAAACAGGTCTTATGAGGAGCAGCTGAGGGAGCTGGGTTTGTTCAGCCTGGAGAAAAGGAGGCTCTTTTTTTAAGAGGCGACCTTATTGCTCTTTATAAGTACCTTACAGGAGGCTGTAGCGAGGTGGTGGTTGGTCTATTCTCCCATGTGCTTGGTGACAGGATGACGGGGAACAGGCTTGTTGCGTCAGGGGTGTTTTAGGTTGGATATTAGGAAGAACTTATTTACTGAGAGGGTTGCTAGGCATTGGAATGGACTGCCCAGGGAAGTGGTGGAGTCACCATCCCTGGAGGTCTTTAAAGGATGTTTAGATGTTGAACTTAGTGATTTGGTTTAGTGGAGGAGTTGTTAGTGTTAGGCCAGAGGTTGGACTCGAAGATCTTGAGGTCTCTTCCAACCTAGACAATTCTGTGATTCTTCACAGAAAAGGTTATGTGAAAATTTTAAATATCTGTTCCCCTTTACTGACTGTTAAAAGTGTCTGGGGTGAATAATAAAAAGGAAGGTGTCAACATTTTGGGCATCTAAAAGTAAGCGACACAAATCCCACCTTGTTATCTACTCTAGTATTAACTTCCATCAGTGCTGCTGTTGTAAGCTCAGTCTCAGCCATAGGGAAGGTTGCTCCTGCCAAGCCTCATTCTGCTTTACATTGTCCTGATTTTTTAAAGGAGCTGATGTGTCTCCTATTTACTGGAGTGAAGAGAAGTATATCAATGTTATCTAATGATGAAGGAAGAGAACAAGAGAACAAAAGAAGCTCATTAAATTATTTGTTGTTGTTGTTGTTGCTGTTGTTTTTATTTTTTTTTTTTTGAGTAAATAAATTTAGATTAGATTTTTTCATTTTAGTTTTGTCTGTCTCTTCAGTTGAAAAGGAGTAACTTTTACACCTTGACAGTTTTTTTACTAAAACAAATATAAGAATGGAGCAAAATATTAGGGAAAGTAAAGGAGAGGTGGGATTTATTTTTTATTTTTGTATCCTTACACTCCTTTTTCTTTTTCTTGTCAGAAAAAAAAAAAAAGAAAAGTATTATAAGTCAGCATTCTGAAAAAGATGTTCCTACCTTCTTCATCCAATGATACAGATAGAAGGTCTGAGGCTTAAGCAATGTTCTTTCCGGCAGTATCTTTCCATGTCTCCATATGCCAGATTTTTTCTCCAGTTCCAGCAAAGATGATCTGATCTATTATTTAAACTTGTGTTTCTAAACAGACCTTTTCTGGCTTAGCTTTAGGGTCAGTTTATTTCCATCAGGATCCCTACTTCACTGCAATTGTTCATGAAATGATACTGTTAGAAGTTGGTTATGCCTTCTAGTTTCATTAATGAATGTAAACAGCATTGCTTCTGTTTGTGATAAAGGTGAAACTGTGAAATTTCTCAATGGAACCAGACAACTGAAACAATAGCTGTCACCAACAGGATATTTGAAATGCATACCAGAGTGGAGGGATTCTCTTGGATAAAGTGATTTTAGGGTTCTGAAAGCTTGTGACAGAGAAGTAAAAGCACAGAAGAAGAAAGAAAGAAACAAGACAGCAAGGAAGAAACAGACCTGGTTTCAGTAGCTAGGTAATTTGAAATAGGTAAAACACTGAAAGGGTTATTTTTGAAGCCAAACGATACCTAACAAGAGCTTGAAGCAGTCAGTAAGCAAACTGCCTCATCTGATTCTTGCTGTGTTCAAGGAAACAGTGCTATATACATTTTGTTGTACACAGACAAGATTGAATCAAACTTATATGATGACATAATCAATATACCCCTCTAAATGGTTTTCCCTTCCCCCAAGCAGTCCAAAATTAAGTTAATTGATCAAGTCAAAATAACCTAATAATACACAGGGGAGTAGAAGATCTGGCATTGTCCCAAGTAACCAGAAGAAAACAGTAATTTCCAGTTAAATACTGGTTCTTGCCTCCTCTCTTATCTGAAGAGGCCCGTGGGCTCTTCTGCCATTACACTGTCTATCCACTCATTAGCTGCACCAGTGGCAATATACTGTTTTCAGGTCAAAGTGACCCTCCAGATAAGTTTTGTTTCACCAAACCGGAAGGATTATTTTTGTTCATATATACATTTAAATATATATTTTTTCCATAGCTATTTTTGTCTTTGCTATATTACTCCTGTATTTCTTATTAGTTCAAAACTTAGGGCTTCTTTCTTCATGGCATACCCTGCTGAGGGCAATAGCTGCAAACACTTTGAATGTCAAACTCTTCATTACTGAAATACTTGAAAAGCCTCATTAGTATGAAACAAAACAGAAACACCCACATCCATTTTACTTATCTGTGTCATCAGTGACAGTTAAGAAAGACAAACATGCTTCCCCTCTATTACTGGCATCATTCAAGCCATAAAGCTTGAAGGAAAGCAAATGCAAATAAATACATGAAACTTATTGAAATGTTTAACAATGGCTCTATACTAACATGCTTTGCAACGTGATTCAGTTCTAAGTACAAGGAAATACTTTGCAACATCTTTTTTTTTTTCCATGACATAGAATACTTCTTGAAGTCTGAAATAAAATATCTGTATTTTTTCTAAAGGAACAAGGAGAAATAAAACAATTTCAAAGAGAGAGAGATGGAATTATGTATTTCCTTTTTGATCTAAAACCTCAAAGTAACATGACTAAAGATGAATCACTGAGGAGCACACATATGAAACCATCACAGACTGTTTTCTTGTGTAATATATGAACAAGACCTTCTTGTATGTTATTAACCCCATTAGTTATTATTTCTGTATTAACAAGCACTACTTTTTTTTTTTAATTATTATTATTATTAGAAAAGCACTATCTGCAAGCTATTGGTGAAACAGTCATCTGCAACATGAAAAAAATATTACTGATAAATGTATCAAGAGCACAAATATATGTACTACAAGATGAAAGTGCTATGAGTGCAGAACTGTTATCACACTCCCCCCAGTCTCATTCTCACTTGTTTCTCTGCTATACATGTGTGGTTGGCTGGCAAGTCACTTGATTACAATGTGGGAAGTGTCTAAGTTCAAAGTTGGGCTTGCATCTTTGTTTTCTTTTTGTAGATTTTTTCTTCTCAAATTGTCTTTTTCTCATTTCCTTTTTTTTTTTTTTCCTGAAACAAAGCATTCTGTCTTTTTATTTCGAGCAAACTTATTCATTTCAAATTCTGCTGTATATTTTCCCCCCAGAGGATTAGAAAATGACTGAAATAACTTGAAAACAAAGCCAAATATTAAGCTGAATTTTTATTGTTGGTTTCTCAACTGAATATTTAAAGAAACATATAAATCCATTGTTCACAGCGTTCTACTTGAAAGGTCTTTGCCTTTCAAGTGTAGAGATACATATGACTAAGTATATAGTACATAACTCCATGCAGTGTGTTTATGTAACTTCTCAAATAAAGTACCTATAGAATTTGGGTTAGCAGTAGTTAGTTGTGCCTGTGTGCTGTCAAGGTATTCTGAGATCTTGTTTCATGCTTTTCATTTGCTCCACCTGTGTTCATGATTTACTTTCCAGTTATCCCATCATTTACACATTCTTTTTTCTGCATAGCTGCTAGTCAGTAAAACCACTTGTGCCTATGGGGGGACACACTCTTTCCTTGAAAAGTGTTCCATTTTATGCTTCAGCACTTAAAATCTGACATGGTTTCTGTTTATTTTTATATCAGTGTTTGAGGTTGCAGTGGTTGTTACATATTTTGATATCTCTGGTGTGTCTCAGGCTAATTAATCACTGATCAGTTTTGTTGTTGTTGTTGTTGTTGTTGTTTTCTCACAGCTTTCTTTTATTTTTGATATTTATTCAGGGTTTTCTATTGCAATGCAGGAATTAGAAGATACTAAATCTTTTTTTACACTGCATTTTTTAAGTATGTGGAATTTAGAACTCTTCAAAGTGATAGTTTCTACTACAGCAGCAAAGCCTGGATTTGTGAGATATGTTTGGAAAAGTATTTGTTTCTGCAACAGAATGTACTAACTTAGTAACTTTAGTCTGATACCTTAGCTGAGCTGCAGGGGGGGGAATGAGCAGGGAATAGTTGGGCACACTTTGAGAAGTGTGCCCTTCTCTTTTGAAAAGAAGGTACAAGAGAAATGGCCTAGGAAATGTAATATTATATTGATATGATTCTCACTGTACCCAAAGCCAGGGAGATGTGTATTTTATCTATCTGGAAAGCTAAACAAATAAGATGAAAATGTATCAATGTTATAGATAATTTTATTTATTTTTTTTTTATTTTTTTTTAAAGAATGTTATTAAACTTTTCTCAGATTCCTGGGTAAAATACAGTAAGTTGGAGAAAAGATAGACTGGCTGCATTTACTTGTAACAGCATTTTGTCTTTCACAGTTTTAACTATATTTTGTACCACAAAATTCTAATTCTTTAGAAGGGATGTTGTTTTTGACTCTTTATTTTTGAGCTTTACATAGAATTTATTATTGATTATTATTTTTTCAAAGGAAAATCAGCTTCTTTGTAATCATGAAAACAAATTGCATGAAATTAAGGAACACATAATTAATGTTTTCCATTAAAAATACTCTCTCCCCCCACCCCCCCAAATATATATATTCTTTAGATATTTATTGTTTACATTCAGCATTCTGCACTGCTACGGTAGAACATTTGTAGAGAGATAGGGCAAAAGTCTTGATACCTACCTCCTTTTCACTATGGCCTGGTTTTGACTAGGATAATTTTCCTCCTAGTAGTTGGTATGGTGCTGTGTTTTGGATCTAGGATGAGAATAATGTTGATAACACACTGATGTTTTAATTCTTGCAGAACCGTGCTTACACTAAGCCAAGGACTTTTCAGTTTCTCACTAGTTTGTCCTGCCAGTAGGAAGGCTGAGGGTGCAGCAGGAGCTGGGAGGGAACAGACCCAGGACAGCTGACCTAAGCTGGCCAAAGGGGTATTCCATACCTTCTGACATCATGCTGAACAGTTAATATGGGGTGGCTGGCTTGGGTGGAGGCACTGGATGCTTGTGGATAGTCTGGGCATCAGTCAGCGGGTGGTGAGCAATTGCATTGTGCATCACTTGTTTGTACACATTATTATTAGTAGTACTATTATCATCATTGTTATTATTATTATTATTATTATTGCTATTATTGCTATTATTATTTTTCTGTCTTAATAAACTGTCTTTATCTCAACTCACGGGCTTCACTTTCCTGTTTCTCTCCCCCATTCTGGAGAGGGAGGGGGAGGGTGAGCGAATGGCTGTGTGTTGTTTAGCTGCTGGCCAGGTTAAACCACGACAAGTATCAAGACGGATTACAGAGCCCTGGGAGCAGCAGTAAAGGACCCAGGAGTGTAGTGTTTTTTTTTTTGTTTGTTTGTTTGTTTGTTTGTTTTTTTTCGGTTGTGCCGGGGGATTGAAAAAAACGGCCAGTAAAATCTGGCAAATCAACAGATGGTTTTAGGACTGGTGCCACAAACAAGTGTTCGTCTACTTAGAGTAAGGGACATCCTTTAAGAAACCTGGTCTGCTGGGGGCTAATGGGGTACGCCTGCCAGAAAAGAGAAAAAGTATGTTAAGTCATAGTTTTACAGAGGAGGTATCTCCCTCTATGTCAATGATGAGTGCATGGAGATCTGCCTGAAGATGTATGAGGAGCTGACAGAGAGCTTATAGGTCAGGCTTAAGAGGAGGGCAGGGAAAGGTGACATTATAGTGGGGTCTGTTACAGACTACCTGGTCGGGAAGACAAAGCAGATGAGGTCCTCTATAGATAAATAGCAACAGCTTCATGTTCGCAAACCCTGGTCCTCAGGGGGAACTTCAGCCACTCCAATGGAGGCTGAACAGCACAACAGGGCACAGGCAATCCATGAGGTTCCTGGAATGCATTATGATAACTTCCTTCTCCAAGTGATAGGGGGTCCAACGAGGAGAAATGCCATGATGGATATCATTCTTATCAGAAGGAGGGGCTCGTGGGGAATGTGAAGCTCAAGAGCAGCCTTGGCCACAGTGACCATGAAAAGCTGAAAGGTTTAGCATACTGAGGGCAGCCAGGAGGGAGCACAGCAAACTCACTACCCTGGACTTTGGGATGTCCGACATTGGCCTCTTCAGGGATCTGCTTTGTAGAGTACCGTGGGACAAAGCCCTGGAGGGAGAAGGGGCCCAAGGAAGCTAGTTAATATTCAAGGATTACCTCCTCCAAGCTGAGGAGCAATGCATGCTAACAAAGAGGAATTCAGGCAAAAATGCCAGGAGGCTGGCATGGATGAACAAGGAAGTCCTGGCCAAACTCAGACACAAAAAGTAAGCCTGCAAAGGGCTGGCTAGGAACAAGGGCTACAAGAAAGGCTTCTATAAGTACATACATGATAAAAGGAAGACTAGGAAAATTGTGGGCCCTCTCTGGAAGGAAATGGGAGACTTGGTCACTCAGGATATGGAGAAGGTTGAGGTACTAATTGACTTTTTTGCCTCAGTCTTCACTGGCAAGAGCTCCAGTCCCCACAAGGCAAAGGCCTTGCTGGAGAATGGAGATAATGGGAGAATGAAGAATCAACTACGGTAGGAGAAGATCTAGGTTCAATACCAGCTAAATGTGCACAGGTCCATGGAACCTGATGTGATGCATTCATGTGTCCTGAGGGAACTGGTCGATAAAGTGGCTAAACCACTATCCATCATAATTGAGAAGTTGTGGTTGTCCATTGAAGTTCCTACTGACTGGAAGAGGGGAAATATTACCCCCAGTTTAAAAAAAAAAAAAAAAGGAAGACCCGTGTAACTGCAGGCTAGTCAGTCTCACCTCTGTGCCCCACAAGATCATGGAAGAGATCCTCCTGGAAACTATGCTAAGGAACATGGAAATTATGGAGAGGATTGGTGACAGCCAACATGGCTTCACTAAGTGCAGATCATGCCTGACAAATCTGGTGGCCTTCTATGGTGGGGTTACAACATTGGTGGATAAGGTAAGAGCAACTGACATTAAATATCTGGACTTGTGCAAAGCATTTGACACTGTCCTTCATGGTATCATTGTCTCTAAATTGGAGAGACATAGATTTGACAGATGGACCACTCAGTGGGCAAGAATTAGCTGGATGGTTGCACTCAAGGAGTTGCAATAAACTACTCAATGTCCAAGTGAAGATCAGTAATGAGTAATGTTCCTCTGGGGTCAGTATTGCGAAAGCCACTGTTTAACATCTTTGTCAGTGAAATGGAGAGTGGGACTGAGTGCACCCTCAGCAAGTTTGGGATAGCACCAAGCTGTGTGGTGCAGTTGACATGCTGCAGGGAAGGAATGCCATCCAGAGGGACCTGGACAGGCTTGATAAGTGGGTCTGTGCGAACCTCATGAAGTTCAAAAAAGCCAAGTTCAAGGTCCTGAACCTGGATCAGGGCAGTCCCAAGAAAAAATACCAGCTGGATGGAGAATGAATTGAGAGAAGCCCTCCAAAACCATTCTATGATGATTCTATAATGATTCTATGACAATAGATTCTATGACAATAGAGTCTACTGATTTCAGTGGATTGTTGGGACAGACTGCTAATGAACTGTGATATCAGCCACATTACTGCTTTTTTGCTATTTTTTAGTCTTTTCTCTCACATACAGCTTTTTTTTTTTTTTTTTTTTTTTTTTTTTTTTTTTTTTTTTCAGATATTGGAACATCCTAGTGTATCCTAGACTAGACATATTAACTAAGGCACATTGCAGCAGTCACAGAAGTCGTTTGAGTTGGGAGGGACCTGCAGGTATGCCCATTAGTTGGTGGCTCTGCATTGTGGCAAGTTCAAATGTTTAATTTGTATACTTAGCTGTTAGTCACCTAGATGGCTCACAGGGTGTCTCAGAATACTTAACTATTTGCCCTTACAGCATCTATGGGACTGTGGGAATTGCTTTTGTCACTGTTTTACAGCTAGGGAGCTGAAATGCAGTGTTAACTGGCTTGCCTGGGGTCACGTAAGAAATCTGCAGTGCAGTAAGAAACTGGCTAGAGTCCTAACTGCTGTGCAATTCTCCCTCTACCAGATTTAAAGCAGGAATAAGCTAAAACCTGAATCTCAGAGGGAGTTTTTCAGGTTCCTTTGGCAGCATATTGTGTTTCTAGCTGTTCTATTAGTTAAACTTTTTCCTTTACACTTAACCTAGATGTTCTCTACTGCAGTATAAGCCCATTAGTTCTTGTTCTGTCCTCACTGACTAATGAGAATAATTTGTCCCTATCCTCTTTATAGCAACTCTTTATGTATTTGTAGAAAGATCATTTCTCCCTTCAGTCTTCTTTTCCTTAGTCTGAACATACCCAGTTCACTTAACCTTTTTTCATAGATCTTACTTTCCAAACCTTTTATCATTTTTGTTGCTCTCCTCTGAACTCTTTCCAATTTGTCCGTCTTTTAAAAAACATTGTGCCAAAACCTGAACACAGTAACACAACAGAGACCTAATCAGTGTTGACGAAAACACAATAATTATCTTACTTGTTTTACACGTGATGTCTATTAACACTATTTAATATAGTATCTGTAACACTATTTAATATAATATCTCTTTGAGACAACGTACTGTTGTGAACTTGTAATTAGCTTTTTGTCTAAAGCAAGGCCATTTTTTCCATGTAGCATTATTCCTGCTAACATGCATGAATTTTATTTACCCACTGAGCCTCTAGATCCCTTTCCTTTATTCTTCTTATCCCTGTTATCATTCGTTCTCTCTTACTAATCTGAATCAGAAGAAACATGTTGAGTCACTATTCAAGAAATAAGAACATTTAGAACTTAGTAGCATGGTATAGTGGTGGACCGTAGTACTAGGTTAAAGGCTGGACTTGATGGTCTTAGAGTCTGAATGATTCTATGATTGTAGATCATAGAATCCTTGGATCATAGATCCAAGAATCTATGATTGTAGAATCATAGATCCTTGTCACCTGCGGACAGGGTCTATTGCTGTTCTGGGGGACTGAAGAACTTATGAGAGAGGATGGAGAGACACTTGATGGAATTAGTCAAACTACTACTTCTCACCAGCACACTACTGGCTTTTGCTTTCAAACTCCTTGTCATGTTCTGTCAAATGTTTCTGCCACGGTGCTAGTTACTTGGTGACTTATATATTTATTTATTTTTATTTATTTTATTTTTAGCAAAACACGTATCTCTGAATAACCTTGACAAACATATTTCTTGTCCTTTTCTGCATGGCTAGGAGCATTCCTCCCACCAAGAGAGATATGAATGATGCCAAAGAAACATGTAAACACTTGTTTTAGATGGAGGGATTTTTGGTGGAAAGCTATCATGGGTAACTGATGAGTACATATGATTATGCAATCATATAGTAGCCACTGTGAAATTGTCTGTTGAATCATATTCTACTTATTTCAGCAATAAATATGTTTTTAACACATCGACGTCATGCTGTATTGTAATTCAAAATACGTAAAATATTCTGAAGTGTGTACTCTTTGACTGTTTAAAATTGTTTTGTTAGTTCAAGTTTTGTCTTATATGTTTCTTTGAGATATTAACCTTTGGTTAGTCATTATATATCTGCCAGTCTTAAGTTTGGTAAACATTTGAGTTCTTTTATGGTGTAACCCATATAATTTCAGCCTCAGAAATTGCTGCAAGAATTAATAGTTCCCCCTGGTGACAGATGGCAGACAATGATTTACATTTTTCAGTGTGTAGCCAGATTTTCATTATATGGGCACGTTACTTCATTTACTCAAAATATGGAACATATAATCGTAGAATCATAGAAGTATTAAGGTTGAAAAAGACCTCCAACATCATATAGTCCAATCATCCCCCTATCACCAATGTCACCCACTAAACCATGTTCTCAAGTATCACGTCCAAACTTTCCTTAAACACCCCCAAGGACAGTGACTCCATATTTCAATGCTTAGTCTAAATATGAAAGGTTAGCCTGCCCAATACTAAATGTAAGTATTTTGGTTCCTGTGTTCTATTGGTTCCTATTTTATAAAAATCCTTGCTAGGTAATAGAAAACTAAGCATCAAGAGAGCTGCTGAGAAGATTTAAACTAAACCCGTTTGAGTGACATATTTGCTTCCATTGTTCATAAAAGGCCACAGGCTGAGTCAGTTTCTAATCACCCCACACTTCAGCATGATGCACCATAAGTCAGTGTGAAGGGAGAAAGCAGTTTAAGAACTTGAAATTAAAACCATCCATACCTCACTTCAGTTGAATTAACATCCTTTTGTTCTGAACTGTTACCTGTCTTGTTTCTAGCTGGGCAGTCATCAGAAGAGAGTATGCAACTCTGTTAATTACTTTCTGGTAATTGCATACTCACCTTAAACATTTGAGAGGAAATAGAGAAATAATGTTTCCTTTGTCTTAAGTTAAAGTTTGTGTTGTCATCATCTTCCACTGTCTACAGTAATTACCTTGTGTTTTATTTTTTTGTTAACCTTGCAAGCAGTGTGGTTTATTTGTAAAGCTGAATCTGGTGTTAAGGAAGAACAACTAGAGCATCTGCAGTGATCAAGACAATGGGGACCACACAAATCTCTTTTATATAGCATTTTGAGTAATTTATGATGTAAGAAAGGAAAACCCGTAAAAGACCATTGGCTCAGGGCCCCTTCACTGACATCACATCAGCTTGGTTTTCAGTCCATTTTACTCTATTTTATCATTATCATTGGAATCAGTAAAAAGTGTGGTAGCCTTCATTTGCCTGGACTGATCATGATTGTTCGAACCAGTGCATCCCTGTTCATACTGGAGCCCGGGAACTAAAATATACTCTCAGAGTCTCTGTGTGCTGCAATGCAGCCAGTACAGAGCTTAAAGGGAGAGGGTACAAGGCAAGATTCTTTGACTGTTTCTTCTCTATAATTTACTATGAGACTTAAACTCTGGACCTGTTTAATGGTCCTAACAGCAGAGTTTCTAGGCCAACAACTAAATCAGCCACAGTGCTCTGCATTTGCAGACAAGCCTTAAGATTTACAAAATTTAATAAGCTGCCCTCTTACGACTTTTTCCTTTCAAAGACACAGATTTTATAATAGTTGCCAGAAAGGTTGTCAAAGGTACAAATACCCATTGGTCCATTGGTATAGTGAAGCTTTAGTGTTCCCCCCCCTCTTTTTTTTTTTTTTTTTTTTTTTTTTTTTCCAAAAGCATATAAACAGTCTCCAAGTATTGCTAGATCATTAATAATGAATACATTCTGGAGAGGTCTGCTGGCTGGCCATGGTAATATATTAATGTTTTTTCATAGAATCATAGACTCACAAAATCACAGAATCATAGAATGGCTTGGGTTGGAAGAGACCTTAAAGACCATCTAGTTCCAGTGCTCCTGTCATGGGCAGGAATACCACCCATGAGATTGGGTTGCCCAGAGCCCCATCCAGCCTGGCCATGAACACCTCCAGGGATGGGGCATCCACTGTTCCAGTGCTTTACCACAGTCACAGTAAAGAATTTACTAACATCTAACGTCTAATCTAAATCTTCTTTAATTTAAAACATTTCCCCTTGTCCCATCACTATCTGCTTGAGTAAAAAGTCAGTGTCTTCCTTTTTTATAAGCCCTCTTTAGTTACTGTAAGGTTGCAGTGAGGTCTCTCTGGGCCATTCTCTTCTCCAGGCTGAACATCCCCAGCTCTCTCAGCCTTCCTTCATGGGAGAGGTGCTCCAGCCCTCTGATCATCTATGTGGCCCTACTCTGGATTTGCTCTAACAGGTCAGTTTTCTTGTTCTGGGAGCCCCAGATTCAATGTTCCAGGTGGGGCCTCACAAGGGCAGAGTAAGAGGGGGACAATTCCCTCCCTTGATCTGCTGGTCACACCTCTTTTGATGCAGCCCAGGATGCAGCTAGCCTTTTGTGCTGCATGCACACACTGCTGGCTAATGTCAAGTTTTTTTTGTTGTTGTTTGTTTGTTTTTTTTCCCACTAGAAATGCCAAGCCCATCTCCTAAGGGCTGCTCTTAATGAGTTCTCCCAGCCTGTACCCTTCTCTGGGATTGCTCCTACTCAGGTGCAGCATCTTGCACTTGGACTTGTTGAACTTCATGCTGTTTACATGGGCTCACTTCTCCAGGCTGTCCAGGTCCCTTTGGATGGCATCTCTTCCTTCTTTGGTATCAACAGCACCTCTCAGCTTGGTGGTATCTGAAGAATTGCTGAGGGTGCACTCGATCCCATTTTCTATGTCATTGATAAAGATATTAAACAGCTCTGATCCCAAGATGATACCCTGAGGGACACTACTTGTCACCAACCTCTACTTGGTCATAGAGCCATTGACCACCACTCTGGCTGTGGCCATCCAACCAATTCCTTATACATTGAATAGTCCATCTTTTATACCCATATCTTTCCAGTTTAGAGATGGGTTAGCAGTGCAGTGAGCTGCTGGTAGTTGGAGGGCAGGCACAGAGAGGAAATACAGACTATGTCATGTGTTGCTTACTTCTCTTTAAATTAGGGTCAGAAGAAGCCAAAGTTCCATCTTTCACCCAGACATAGGTTTTTATTATATGTCCTTTAATTAAAAAGACTGATAAACATCAAACACCCAGGGTAACTTTTAAAGTTGATGGGTCTTATTTATTTATTCCAGTTAACCATAGCTGTCTATTAAGCATTGCTGTTTGAAAGAAGGAAAGAACACAAATGTTCATTTTTCACTGAAATTTTGAATTTGTGAAGACAGTCATAGAAAATTCTTTAAGAACTGCAACATTGCATGCAGGTGTGAAAACCTTTAAATACTTAGTCTCCTGAATGTGCCATCAAAGTTCATTAAACTTAAACTGTCATATTTACAAATTCGGAGCCCAGCTTCAGAACTCTTTGACTTCTCATTATACATTTCTTCATTTACGTTTCTTTCTGTCCATTCTTGCCTAACATTTAGGGTATTATTTACCCAAATTTACAGTCACTACCTACAGGCATAAACACTTTATTTGTCAAAAAGAGAACTTCTCAGTGTAACACTTTAGTAAGTACTCCATATCAAAACTAATGCTTTGATGCAATACAATTAGATTATTTATGAAGACTCTAGTCTAATAAAGCAGTATATTCCTTCTCAGATTAAGAAACTTTGAAAGTCACTCCTAATAAAGATGTGAATATAGGCAAAATAAGGAAAACATTTGTTCTTTTTAATTTAAATTTAAACAATGAAAACAAAAAGTTTATATATGTTTGTAGTGGAAGTAATTTCTACTTCAACAAAACCCACATGTTCAATAGCCCCACATTCCCTGAATTATTTTCTAATTTTTACATTTGTGCTGTTCAATACAGTTATTGGACTAGCCTGTGTTGCCTGTGTATCATGTAGAGAGAAATGTGAAAAAAGTCATGTTCCTCTGATTTTCTTTTAATATGTAGGATATTATGATTGTCCACCTGGACTTGAAAAAATACGGGTAAATACCATTTGATTCTCTAACAACTCTGAGACATAAAACTCCTCATGGAGTTAACCCAGAGGCACTTGTCTTCCGTTGCAGGGTACTGTTCCTGTCGAGGCTACTGTTCTTTTCATGTTCTGTCATTGTTTAAAACTTGATCACTCTTCCTTTTTAAGACAGTTTTCCTATAGCAAAAATAACTAGTCATTCCAAATCTTTAAATCAGTTTGTCTTCTGTGTCCTGTTTCCTGTCTTCCATTGTTCCATCCCTGTTCTTCCCCACACCCAGCTCCTCCAGCTTTCTTTATTACAGGATTCCCATTCATGTGAATTATCCCTACTGTTTTTCACTCAACCTAACCCTGAGGGGATATTACCCTTATTACAAATGCATACATTTTACAAAGCTGTTTGGGAAGAATGGCTTAAATGTGGTGATAAATACAAGAAAACAGATATGTTTTTATCACATCCTGCCTGCAGTATTTTCTTTCCATTGTAGGTAATTTTCATGGATGTATGGCAAAACAAATTGCAATCACTGGCATTTTTTTCCACTCTAGTTATGTATTGCAAATGATAAGTGGTGTTATTATTGATGTTGTTGTTGTTATTAATATTATTGGGAGAAAGAACTTTTTATATTTTTCTATGTAATTTGAGTAACACAGCAAAAATGTTTTGTTTCTGTCCCAGAAGAATTCCCAATTTTTAATTTACTGTTTTACTGTTTAGCATTGTAAATATAAAAGATCTGTGTGGGACAGCTTTTAAGGTCAAGCAGAAAGGAAGATTTTCTTTTACAAACATCTGTCAACAAACACATGGAAGAGAAGACAGTACTAGCATAATTTAATGTGCTTTCACTCAGTGAAAAATGTTCTTTGGACACTATGTCATGACTTGTACTTCAAGTGAAGCTTTTCTTGGGTGGTTTATCTTCACTGTATCGCTTTGCTTCTCTAATACTAATATTTTTTTAGTTTCCTCTTTGTTCGAGGCTACAAACGTGTCAGAAAACACCCATAAGCATTATTTATTCTTTTGGCATTCAGTGTTCACTGTGATAAGAATAAGCAGTTGCCATTCTGCAGATGGCAGGAGAACTAGTTCCAGGTTTCAGTGAACCTAGAGGTCACTGATGACTGTGCTGGAACACAACTAGCTGGTGATTAAATGTCAGGTTTTACAGACATAGCTGTGGCGAGACCTATGCATTTGACACGTGTCCTTTTCCAGCAGGGGCTGCTGCAGAGCAGCAATAACCACACATCCCTAAGGGACTTAAAAATTATTTTCAATTCCCTCCTCCCTGACCCCCAGTATGTATTTAACATAAATATATCATGGAGATGTTTCTTCTTTTGAGTCAAGAGATACTGAAAAAGGAGAAAGCCACTGAAGAATATTAAATTTGAACTGAGATAAAATAAATGCTTTTGGATTCTTGATTAAAATATGTCTAAACTGTGTTGGAATCATCTCCTTTGACAGGAAAGACATAAAAATATATGATGTAAGTACACAAAGTCACAGCAGAACAGCATATCTGAAAGGAAACAATATGCTGTAAAGAAGGCAAACTTTAAGCTCAGTATGAAAAATCACACAGTAAACAATAACGTGCTGTGTAGGGTTCAAAACCCTACCCACATCACCTGACCAGAACAATCAGGAACCCAGGGATTCAGTGGAAAACAGAAGTATTTTGAAGCTGAAAGAAACTGTATGATAATGTAAGAGGTTTCAGAGGCACAAAGCTTGTAAGGAGAGATTACATTTCATACCAGATTGTACAGTCAAAAAACAGATAAACTTCCAAGCACAGAGTCCATTCAGCAGGTTAGAAAAATACATTTTCTAACTTTATAAGAAGATATAGATATATGTCTTTTCTCTGTTAGATTTGATTAACATTTGTATCCTCAGATTTTCTGTTACATTACAATATCTGAGTTAGACTCTGAATTGTCTTTACAGAAACAAGTACCTCCAGAGAGGAATTCGCCTCATGCTAAAGGTGGCATTTAGGGTAGGTTATGTGAATTACCTCTGAAGGCCATTATCACCTTTAACTATAAAGAAAGCTAAGATTTAAGTGTTTATATTCTGTATGTTATGATGATATGAATCCTAATCCATGTGTTTCTTAGATGCTTAAACCATCACAACTAAAACATTGTTATCCAGTATTTTGTTATAAATAACATGTTTGAAAGGATTTGATAGTTTCTCAAAAAGCTGCTTCTGCTATCTGTTTATGCTGCAGGTTGGTATAACAGTTTGGTTACATTGCCAATGTTTCACTTATTGAAAAAAATTATGTGAGTATATCGCTCCATACTGTTACTTATCTTCTGAAGGAATATAACAGATTGTGGTGCCAAAGAAACTTACCTGCTGATATATAAAATTGTGACATATTACCACCATATAAATGGTTGTACAAGTACAAACTTAAATTAATAAATAAAAAAATAGCTAGTGGGGTAGAAAAGACTTGTATGATTTTGTTGAGACATGGTGTTATACTAGCTGTCTGTAAGAAATAAGCCTTTCCTTGAATTGACCATAACAAGCACATTTACCCCTGAACTTAAAAATAAATAAATAAATAAATAAATAAATAAATAAATAAATAAATAAAAAAGTGGTGAGAAAACTTTTTATTTTCAGAGCACAGTAAGAACTCAGTGAAGACAAACTTGCAATAAAACATATATATTATACAGAACAATCGAGGAACAATGCAATGGCTTAAAAATAATGACAAATATAAGAAAGTGAATTGAAGAAATTGTTACTTTTTTTTTTTTTTTTGATATGACTACTTCCCAGTTCATTATTGGTTGGGGTTAGGACATGTGGATTTATCCATCAACTACTTCACTAACTTTAATTCTTTCACTAACTCATTCACAAATATTGCTAGACACTGCTAATGAATATAATATCTCTCTTCCAGTTCAGTCTGGGCAAAATGGTGTTTTTATACTACAAATAATATTTCCTAATTTTTTTATGGTTTTCCTGACTGTTTTGTTTTGATAGATCATGATTTTATTGAAATGGCAAGAAGTTCTTTCTTTAATCATAGTGTAATTTATACACATATATACATATATTTCAGGCTGAATGAGTTCCACAAATACTACACAATTGTCTTTAGAAACCAAAAGGACTCAGTTCTGATATTTAACTGACTTTTTCCCTCCTAGAGACTGTCAGATTTATTTCTGTTTTCCAGTCATGAGGCTTTTGGCTACAGCTTGCAAAGCAAGGTCTGATTCTCTATACTCCATACTTAATCAAGAAAGGAAGTGTCAGAATATATATATATGTATATATCAAACATAACTTCTTACTGTCAACATTTCTTGACTAATTGTAAACAAAATCTCATGTGGATGTATATAATTTTACTTTTGGATAGTTTGGGTAGATGGAATTTTTACTTAGGAAAACAGAGAATTTCCTGAATGGCCTGTGGTTAGGTGCCTATGGCTGTCATTTGAACTGTGGAAGAATCAGCTGCAGATCTCTGATTTACATCTGTTTTCTGACTTGGTTACACAATACCACCTGTAAAGATTGTTTGAGTGTATAATGAACCAGACTGTGCCATACTTCATTATTCTTTGTTTTAGGCACTTAACCAAAATATATAAACTAACAGTCTACTTGTGTCTTATTTTATGCTCCTCCTCCCCCCCCCACCCCCCCCATCTTTCCATGTGAGGTAAAGACTTCCCAGCACAATATTCAGCTCTTCTGAAATCCAAATTTCTCTCTGGAGATCATCTGTTCTTTATAAAGTGGATAAGTAAGTGAATCTGTATTTGCATACAAAAAGTTGAACACATCACTTAAGTGTACAATCTGAAACCAGCAGATTGACTTTTTTTTTTTTATGTCCTTTTTCCTTTCCTAAAGCACAATGGAAAATAATAATTGAACCTCAGAATTTTTCATAAAACAAAATACTTTTTTTTCCCCGTACAGTTTATATTAAGTTTTGCACTGTTATTTAGTATCTTAGCTATCTACTTGATTCTGTTCTCTCAGAAGGTGGTGATGCATGGGTACAGGTTGCCTAGAGAAGCTGTGGATGTCCCTTCCCTAAAGGTGTTTAATGACAGGTTGGATTGTGCATTGAACAAGCTGGTGTAGTGGGAGGTATCCCAGCCCACTGCACGGATGTTGGAACTATATAATCCTTAAGGTTCTATGATTCTATGATTCTCCTGGAAACACTGAAAAGCATAATCTCTGATACATTTTTGTATGGCGTGCAAGAAGCTCATCTTATATTTATGTCAACAAAACAGTAGCCAGATTTCAGAATTCATCAGTGGATGTGCTGAGCTTTAGGAAAAAATCCCTACCTAATGCACATATGGACAAAAAAGTTACAATGAGAGACACCTACTCCATAGTATGTTACAGTAGACACTTAACTAAATGAAATCTGGTCTATTTAGATCAATGTTTGTTTTGATATGTTAGTTTTGTCACTGACTTAGCATGTTGTCTTTTGTTATATTTTATTTGAAATAATTTGTCTTTCATACTTGATGACACAGAAATATTCAAGTAACAGGATACAGAGATCTTTCTTTCAGCACACCACTTTAGTAGAGGGGGTGGGTAAACTTCTTATAGTCTCACAGACAGTAGGCACACATGCTTGTAACTTGTTCAGATGTCATCTTCCTTGAAGGGGGTTCCTGAAAAAAACTGATGCAAAAGAGATGTTAAAAAAGATCAATGACAAAATGTCACTGAGAATCAAACTCATGTAAAGATCCTTAGAGTGGCAGAATATAAAGGGAAAGAAATGCAGTCACTGTGCTTTTATCTCTTTGATCCCGTGTTCAAGACTAGCACAGGCCTGCAGCAGTGCTTAAACTGTAACACTGTTACAAGAGCAGCTATTGACTTTGGCATTATTGAGAAACTAATAGCATTTATTGGAGTCAGCTCTTACTGATTTTTAACACTGACAAGATTTCTGTAAGAGCAGATCTAGCAATGGTTTCCCAGGAACTTTCCTTAATTTTCAAAGCAAAACAAAAACAAAAATAACAAACAATAATAACAAAAAAAGAAATAACAATAACAAAACACCCCAGGACTGTGCAAAGAGTATATAGGATTTCCTAACAGACGTAATAGAGAAGTGGAAAATATATTTACATTTTCTAATTTATTTCCATATAATGACTGAAAAAAGCCCAGATGAAAAATAGTAATTCACCTTTTGATGCATGGAGGTTTTCTTAAAATTGCAGTGTCTGCAAATGTGTATTTTTGAGGCAAATATTTTATTTAAAATATTTAGAGGTATTTATTATTATTATAATTATTATTGTTGCAAAAATCATAAAAAATAAAAGGGATCAATTCTTAAATCTGTAGGTATGCCATTTCAAAGAGCTACTTGGTCTCCATTCTGTTGTTATGTTTATGAGTTGGTTGCTAGGTCAGCTTCAAGTCAGTGGTAACACTCATGTATTAACATGAATTCCCATGCTAAATTCAGTAGAAACATACTGCCAACTTGTGAATTGCAGAATTTATCCCTTAACTGAAATTAACCTGAAGATAGCAGATCATAGATAAGTAATTCTGTCAAGAAAATATGAAAAATCACATAACACAAGTTGAAGTCAAGTTTTGCCTCATATAGGACTGGATTACCAAACTGTGTGGAGAAACCTAGAAAAATTTGGGCTTTTTACCTAATATTACACTAGTTTGAAACAAAATCTTCCACTACTTATTTGTGAGCTGAGAAGAGAGAAAAAATAAGAGGTACTTTTCTACCATATTTTTCTGTGAATGATCAGATTCCTGTTCTGTGCACCTCAAGTATCCCTGCTTAAGAAGTAGCTCAGCAGAAGTTACCTATTCAGAGGTAGAGTTTTCCAAATTGTGATTACATCTGCTTCTAATGCATTGGAGTGGGAAGTCAGTGGTTCATTTTTATGTGTAAGAAACACCACATACAAACAGAATGACATCTGCATGTGGTAGCTATGACAGATCCTGTGAGAGATGAGAGATCCTTTAAAAATGTGTGTTTGACTAATTTTCTGCTCAATATCACATTTAAAATTTCTATTTATTTCTTACATTTCATATCATTGTATTGTGAAATAAAGCAATGAGGATAATGTTACACTCAGCAATAAAAGGTGAGAAAGGAGAAAGGGGGAAGGGGAACTCTCGTGGAAGTGTCTGTCCTCTCGAACAACCACTATGTGTATTGAGGCCCTGCTTCCCAGGATGTGGCTGAACATTGCTCATTGATGGGAAGTACAGAGTACTTTTTTTTTTTCCGTTTTTTTTTTTTTTTTTTTTTTTTTCCCTGTCTTCCATTTTCCTTTCAATAAATCATCTTTATCTTAAACCTTGAGTCCTTTGTGTCACATTTTCTCCCCCTTCCTCCTTGAGGATGAGGAGTGAGAGAACAGCCATGGTGGCTGCCCACCCAAGTAAAACCACCACAGATAAATGCTGGAATAGCAGGGTCTTGACTGAAACAATTAAAACTTATGAAATTTTATTATGTATCTGAAGTATTTTCCCTTTTTTATTAAAGTTAGTGTGGGAAAACACATATATTTCAAGGATGATGTATGTTTTTTATATATGTTCCTATATATCAGCAGAAGAAAAAACACAGAAGCTTTTGTGTACACACAGATGCAAATATTCCACTCTGTAGTTCATATATGCATACACTAGAAAGCACAACTGAAAATCACCAGTCATTTAAAATGTCATAGTCTGGAGTATGCCTGAGTTGTGCTGTCAGTATGGGAAATGAATTCAAATAATAGGTGCCATTACTGTAGCATGAAACTATTAGTTAAAGTTCACAGTGCTTGACTAGATCATTTAAACCTTTATTAGGAAAAAAAAAAAAAGAATTTTTATGTTTGAATATTCTTATTTTCTTCCTTAATTTGAGTAAGGGCTCAAAGTTTAACCAAAAGCATCTGGAAATAAGTTCCACTGCTGTATTCCTGGTTCAAGAACAGAACAGAAGGCAGAATTCCCTGTGCGTGGTGCTAACAAGTATCACGGGGGTGTCAAGCTTGGCTTAAGGTGGATTGACATGTCATTATTCCTCTCATTCTTGCTTCTTTTTTAATGATCTGCACCTGAGCTCCGGTGTGTATTTTGTGACACTTATTAACAATCTACAGGTTTGAGAAAATGGTTGTTTATCCATCTCTCACCTGTGAAAATGTTAACAAGACAAGACGTGCAGCAGTGTCTGGTGCCAGCTGAAGGTCATGGATAGACTGAAGAAGCATCCGACATTTGTTTCTTGCAGTGGGCATTTAAGTACATTTCACTGAAAGGAGCAGGCTGAGTGATCTCACACCATTAATATCAATGGGACTTGAGTGCACTGCTACCTACATTCGTTCCTCAGTTCCAGGAGTGGAAGTGTGGAGCTATTAGCACACCTCGCTCACATCCTAGATAAGAATGTTGAAATAGTTCCACATGGCAGATGAACAAAAGAAGTCATTAGGCTTATTCTTGTCCACATGCACTCAAGTGCTTGACGGCAACTGCCCCTGCTATTTTAAATCAAGACTGAGAGACTCAAGGCTACTGATTTACTGAATTTCAATCAACTCAAATTCATCTTTCCTTCCCCTTATTTTTCTTTTGTGAATGGCTGCTTCAGAACAACTAAATCTCATTGACTAAAATGGTTACTTTGATTTCCAGCTCTGCAGTATTTTCACAATAGGCTAGTATTAATGACATTTGCATCTTGGAAAATTAGTGTTTTTTTTTTTTGTTTTTTTTTTTTTTTTATATATATATATGTATTTGAAGTTTTTAAGATAAGATAGATGCCTTGACTGCAATATGGTTTTAAATTAGTATCCTCCTTCTTTGTGTCTATGAGAGCATGTATGACTGAATGACTGTGAGTGAAAATATGGGTTTATCTGTCAGTGAACACGTTTATGTGAATACCTATGGAGAAAGTCAGAAAACAATGTATGTGAGTGACTATGATTTTTTTTTATCTTACTGAAACAGAAAAATATTTTTCAGAAGTACAAGTGTTATCTTCCCTTTCCCTTTCCCTTTCCCTTTCCCTTTCCCTTTCCCTTTCCCTTTCCCTTTCCCTTTCCCTTTCCCTTTCCCTTTCCCTTTCCCTTTCCCTTTCCCTTTCCCTTTCCCTTTCCCTTTCCCTTTCCCTTCCCCTTCCCCTTCCCCTTCCCCTTCCCCTTCCCCTTCCCCTTCCCCTTCCCCTTCCCCTTCCCCTTTCCCTTCCCTTTCCCCTTCCCATTCAGGCACTTCAGTCCATGCTGGGCTGGCACAATAACTAACAACTTCACACAAAAAAACCCTTCATTTTCTTGAACATCACACAAAATGATGCCGTTAAGCAGACAGAGAGTGGAAGCAAGATGTTCAGACCTCTAAATTTTTATTAATGGCAATGAGGAGCATATTGCTGGAGATACAAAAACAGGTTTACTTTCTGAAGGAGCCAAATCTTTCTCAGTTGTCTCTGGGTGGCAACCTATCTATCCCAATAATCATTGTAAATGGTTCTGATCTCCCTCATCTTACTCTGAATTTTAAGTATGTTTTTATGAATGGTTATACACCTCTACTCTTCATCTCATTAGTATAAATGTCTCATCCAAGACCCTTAAAAAGTGGCAAAGTGGCAAATGTGGAAAGTGGCAAAGTGACAAAAAAGAATTCACCAATTTAAGTAGCCTTCCATTCTGGCACTAAAAAATGTCCTATTGGCTTTGCCTTTCTAAGTCAGACAAGTGAAAAATAATTGTATGCTGTTCTATCAAAAATAAATAGCAATTGTTTTCTCAGTTCTTTTTCTCAGTAGTTCCCATTGATGCAAACTATACCAACCTTTGGAATGTGACATTCTTTTATTGTCTTGTTCCTGTGGAAGAAAACTCCAAATCATTGTTTTGTTTTGTTTTGGGGGCTCACTGGTATTTAAAATGAACTCCCAATGTCTTGCAAGGTACAATTGTACTCATAAGTGTAGTACTGGGCAATAAATTAGAAAGATTAAGCATTCTGTAGCGAGGTTGTAGTGGAACAACAAAAGAGAGCCTGCTGCATTCTTTCTAAGCAAACAAAAAGCATAATTGGAAAAAATCATTTTTATGTTCTCTTACGTTAGATGGGACCACTGAGTGAAACATCCACTGATGAATTACTCCTCTAATCTGTAGAGGAAAAACAGCTACTGGCAAATTAAAGAGTCCTGGAACAGAGCCATGAGAACTAAATGGCTAAAAATGAAAACAGGCAAACATTTGAAGAGTATTCTACAGAACACAGATCTTTCAACACCTCCCCCTTTTCCATGGCTAATTCATTGTCATGGAAACTGAATTTATCAAAATGTTCTTGTTCACTCCTAGTGACCCAGTGAGTCGACTTACAGAGCTGGTGAAAGGTAACGCAGGCTGAAGCAATTTTTACAAATGATATGCAGCAGTTCATAAATCGGTAAATTTTGAATGGTACCATTGTGTTTCCCGGATAGTTTCTTCTAGTCTCAAAAGATTCTTTATCTGCAAGCTAGAGGTGTCTGAAACCCTTACTAATAAGTTAGAATGGGAGGCATGTCTGAGTTTAGCCCCTTTCTTACCCTCTGTTCTCCTTTAATTTGTTTTTCTTCCTACCCCATGACTTTATGTTAAAATCCTATTATTTGTGTCTTTTCTTTACTTCATGCATTCTCTACAGCATTTTCCTTTGCTGATCTGTAGCCCAAGCATGCAAAAATCCTTCATCGCAAACATCTTTCCTTATCTGTTGCTGAAGGTAGGTGTTGACTATCAATACGCAATGACTAGTGTATACAGCCAGCTTTGCCAAATCTGAAATAACCCTGGAACTCCAGGTGCTTTCATCCTTTCTCAGAATATGGAGTTACTTGGAAAATTGTCCTATAATTATTTTGAAGTGTTTATTTATTTATTTATTTATTTTTATTTTTTTTTCTTCCCAGCTTCTATGTCACTGCCAAATTCCGTCAAGGTTGATTTTTACTTTATGTTAGCAATTAGTGACTTGTTGTCATGGAAACCACACTTCACATGATTCTTGAACTTAAATGGCTGAATGTGATCTTACAGCAGCTCTTCCTTCTTTAGCCTTACTGGTTAAAGTCTTGCTTTTTGTCTGTCTGTGTCATCTTGATTATAGAATCACATAGAATATCTATAAACACACAAAATAATAGCAGAGAGCTACATCAATTAAAATTGAGTATTTGGTAATTCATTCTTTAATTAAAGCTCTTTCTTTTCCTATTGCTGTAACCTTTCAAGTGCTAAAGCAGAATAAGAGCTAATCATTTCTGTGAAATATATTTTCTAATTTGAAGGTTTTGAGATAATAATAAACAACAAAAAAAAATCTGGATTTCAAATACTTATGCTTTTCATGTTTAATGCAAAAAATGAAAACAAGAACAGTTTAGAGATTTTTTTTTCAGGATAAGTCCATGTTTAAGGTTATATATGGGCTATATTTAAATGTATTTATATATAAAGAAAGAGAGGCAGTCAGTTCAGCTTTTTGTTGGTAAACAGATGAAGTGACTCAGGACATAAAAGTCAAAGGATATGTACATTGTGAATAATAGGCATGTTTGAATTTAGTCATCCAGTAAATATGTTTGTATCTGTGAATCATAATTTTAAAACTTTACTCCAGAGGCTACATTTTTCAATTGGAAACACACTGAAGGATTACTTGATTATTGTTTTGTTTGTTTTTTTGTTTTTGTTGTTGCTTTTTTTTTTTTTTCATGAGTGTTATCTCAACCATTTAGAAATATTCCAGTTAAAGCTGCATCATTAGGATCCGTTTCCATAGATTTTTTGGGTGTTGTGTTGGTAAAATGGTAGTGGCAGACTAAACTGAAGTAGACTAGTATAAATATATGTATAGAGTTTCCTGTTCCAAAATAAGAATAATTCTTTGGATTTGGTTAATCCACTTCCAACATACCTGGAAATTTTTATATGTATGCATACACATACATATGTATGCATATAAATATCTATGCATATTTGCATATATATGTACATGCATATATACATGCCTATATTTTTATATGTTTATATATATACATAAATATATATATACACATCATTTAGAAAAAGTTAAATAAGCCAGAGTCATGCAAATGCAACCACAGTGTTTTAAATTCACACTTTGAATTTAATTGTCTAGATAAATAGTCCATGTAGTTGTATGTATATGTTTCTCTCTCTGTCTGACTCTTGAAAAAAATTTAAAGTCCTGAAAACAATGAGAGTCCAAGGTGTTTACAATCATAGGAAATGACAAGAATCAACCCTGGGCATGTGGAATTATACAAGTCACTCTAAAGAATACTAACAAGTAGAGACAGTGATTTTTGTAGACTTTTTTGATACATGGAACACGAGAAGACTCAGTCTTGAAAGGACACTGAACTTTTAATTAAACTTTTCAGAAGTCTGTTTAGCATATTAGAACTAAACTGATATATGGGCTAATGTATTTATCAGAGAGAACTGGAGTTTAAAGGCATGATAAGATAATTCTTCCCTGAGGTAACACAAATGAATTCATTGTTATTTTCTCCTGTCTCTCCTCCCATGTATTGGAGACTCATTAATTGGACTTATTAACTTTACACAGTAAAGAAGGCTGTTTGCTTTCAATGATACAAAGGCAAATACAGTGTGATTTCAGCAAGCAGTACTTAAGTTGGCTACAAAGAATAAATTTAGAAGTGTTTTAAAGGAAAAAAATCCACCTATTTATCCAGTATGTTATATTAATATCAAACTTTTGATTGACAATATTTGTCTTATGTTTCTGTGCTAACTTTAGTCCTAGGAAATAAAAAAAAATATTCTAAAAACCATATAGAAAGCAGTGCAAGACTGGAACTTGCCTTGTGTTGTGATAGTCTAAATTCTAGTTTATAAACTAAGAATGATACTTCAAATGACACTTCAAACCTATGTTTTCAGTGATAATTTATCCTAAAGTTTCTTAAGTGTACAGTCTAAAACTGCAAATGTAGCATAAATAACTGCCCTAACCATGTAGTAGATACAGCACAAACAAAATCTTTCTTGAACATTTCCAGTGCAAGTTTATATACTTTTTATCATTGTAGAAAGTTGCATTAAAATAACATTTCTTATCCATTGTACTCTGGATTTGTTTTCACAAATATGTGAAACTTAATATTTTACTTCATTAAAAATTCAGGGAGGGAAGAGGATCAACTCACTAATTAAAGTTTATGATGTAGTGAAATATTTGATCTTGCATAAGCATTCCCCATAACTACTGCCATTATTACAACAATTTTAAGGAAAATATTATGAAAATGAAAACTAGTATTCTCCAATATACACACTTAAGCAAACAAATGCTCCTTAGAATCAGATGTAAGTGTAATTTCAAAATAAGAAGCTATAAACCAACTGATTTTCTTCACTGCATGTGATTTCTTTGGGGTATTATTTCACTCTTGTAATCTGTTTAACATTTTTGTACTTCGAAAGACAATAGAATATGACAGGTTCTTTGACAATTTGTTAACACAGATTAACCTCATTTATGAGAAAACTGGCTGTGTGTGAACATCTAGTTTTGCAGTGCTTTCTAAGACAATCTTTACATTGTTGTCTTTCTGGGAAGCATTCTTCCTAAAATTTCAGCTTTCTGCTCAGTAATAACACTTATGACATAGCATATATTTTATGAGGGACTTGTATATGGATGATCTTATAATATATGCAAAAGAAAAGAAGGAAAAGAGATTTACTTGATACATTTTTCAAGCTAATTGGTATTCTTAGCCTTGTACCTGTAAAACATCTTTGCTTGCATTGGGGTAATAAAGAGGGGTATTTGGCAACGGTTTGCTCTTTAATTCATAAAGAAACCACTTGAAGCTTATAACAAATGTTTCATGATAGGAGTTAATCACATTGAAATAATGTTAGCTTAAGGGAAATCCATAAGGTTATATTTGTTTCTTTATTTCTATCAACGGTGACAAATGTATAAATGATTGTCCTACAAAAACAAGGAGAAGAATAAAGAAGAATCTGATGTTAGTGTATTTCCCTTGTCGATAACCAGAAGAAGTGTAAAACTTTTCTTATTTTCTTATTTCTCATCTTGATTATGACTTTAGATTCTTTCATAACTAGTTGATGGGTAGGATATAAGTAGTGAGGATGATGAGAAATATTTGTTAAATAAAATCAAGCTCCAGTGGACTTTATAAATACATTTATAAATGAAAGGATACAATAGCAGCATTTACATTATGAAAACATTTATATTCCTCTTTCAAGTTTAATACATATTCTTGAATACATTTTTAAGTGTTTAAATAATAAATAACAGAAGAAAGTAAGAAAAGTTATATAATAAATGTGTTACCTCATGAAACTGTAAATCAGAAAACTTTGGCTTTGTTTGTCTTTAAATAACAATTATTTTGTTCCGTAGAACTCCTAATGATGAAGAAAGGACTGAAGAATTTACATTTGGGGTGCAAATGGCTTTTTCTAATATGAGCTTTGGAATAAAAAAAGCAATATCTTCAACAAGAAATATTTCTTTTGTGGAGTTACTAAATAAATACATAAAAAGCTGACTTACTCTTTGCCTCTCTCAGCTTGGATTGAAATTTTCACTTTAGGCTACCTTTCCCAAAAGTCTGCACCATCAGTTGTATTTGTTCTGGATGACCTACATTTATGGTAGTAAAACCTTTAATGTATAATCACATCATCATATTTTCTGTAAGTGCCACACATTAGAAATTATTTTAGGTGCATTTCAAAGCATTAAAGCATGTTTATGGATTATCTCTTGAAATGTTGATATGAATTTAGATCCCTTGGTTGCTGTAGGTCCAATTGTGTGCAGGTTTCAGAGGAAGCCTTTGAAACTTCTAAATATAGCTTTAAAGAGTTTCTCTATATCTAAAATGTCATGACATTAACATCTAGTATCTTGGGATACTCCAAAGTTAGAAATTGGGAAACTGATCCTTTCCAGCAGCATAAAACTCTAATTTCTAGCCTTACATGTCATCTAAGAAATGGACTTAACTTCTGACATTTTAGATATAAAAAAGAGTTTTGTGAGTCCTGCTCATCCTGTATACTAGGAAGTCATTTTTTTCTGAGAAAAAAATGTATGGATTTGAAAAGAGAAAGAAGTAATGCCTCCCTGTTACTTTTAATTTAAAATAAGTAAATAAAAAAATCCCTAGTGGTTCTCTACAAGTGTTCTGTAGTTCAGATTTTTATAGAAAGGTGGAGTATGTCATAAAGCTGAGATAATTTATCACAAAGATATACAATTTATCATATAATCAACTATACTTATGAAAAGTGGACATACTTATGTAGTTCTGTGTGAAACTAAAGTTTGAAGATGAAAACATATATGAGCAGAGAAAGGAGATTTTACTTGCTGCTGTTAAGGAGAGAAAGTTCAATTAAAGGGAAAAATACAGATGTAGTGTGTGCTTATCTTTTCTTTGACCCAGTGCTCATCAGTGGTGATTGTCTATTCTGGGCTTTTTTGGTTGTGAGGCTGAATCTGTAATTAAATGTAGATATGAATATGAAAAGAAATTTTCTATCTTGGTTCTCTTTAGAAAAGCATTTTTGTTGAGCTGGATGACAAATCAGTGTCTGAAGTTGTATGTCACGGTCAGACTACTTCTCCTTTTAGGGCCTATTGCACAGTGACTGAAAAATGGTAGAGTGGTTCAGCTCCATTTGCTGAATAACCTGGAGGTCCTCAGGGGAAAAAGGGAAAAATCTACTGTGTCTCAGAGACTGCTGGATTTAACTTGAATTCTAGGCATGCAAGAAGAATATTCCTCTTACCTGCAATACCTTGTCTTAAGCCTGGTTTGACTAGTGTGATGGGAATATCAGATGCCTCCCTAGAGTAACATTTTGCAATAGAACAAAAATAATATATTTTTTATTTGTGTTTGTATGAGAAATTACGTATATGTTTGTGAGCTGGAACAGTAATGCTCTTTCATATCTTTATAGAAGAGAATTTGTTTTCTTAACCTTAAATTCAAGAATTTTGAACTTGCCAAATTCCTTTTTTTTTTTTCTTTTTTTTTCTGTCTAGATACATTGGAAAGACCTTGTTTTTAAAATGTGAAAAATTCACAACATTCTGAAAATCATATATTGTATGATATAGAAAGAACTTAGACAACTAAATTCTCAAGTTTATGTTAAAACATGCAGTATAAAATAACTTCAGAAATTTATCCACTACATTCCATTTTTGTTTATACCAATTTTATTTTTTCTTACATACTATCTCTCAGAAATATATATTATGTGTATATATATTTATTTAAGAAATAATGCACTGAAGGTGTAGATACAGATACATTATTGATTCCTGTAATGTACAATATTTTCAATAAAATTTATAATCTAATATAGGTCTAATTGTATGTATAGGAAAACTGGACCTTTAATTATCTCATGGCCTAAATGCTGTGTTTGAATTATGCCTGACTTACTGATAATAAAAATGGTTAGTACTAACATTGATGACTGAGGAAAGACTAACAGTTACATAGTGGAAAGACTGGAACAGTTAGAAACTGAAAATTCAAAAAAAAAATTGAATTTATGTAACTTACAAGTGCTTGCTAAATAATGAAAGCATGCCTGGTTCAATATGTTCCCCCTGTACTCGGCTCTGGTGAGGCCGCACCTCGAGTACTGTGTTCAGTTCTGGGCCCCTCGCTACAAGAAGGACAACGAGGTGCTTGAGCGGGTCCAGAGAAGGGCGACGAAGCTGGTGAGGGGCCTGGAGAGCAAGTCCTACGAGGAGCGGCTGAAGGAGCTGGGCCTGTTCAGCCTGGAGAAGAGGAGGCTCAGGGGTGACCTTATCACTCTGTATAAGTATATTAAAGGAGGCTCTAGCGAGATGGGGGTTGGCCTGTTCTCCCATGTGCCTGGTGACAGGACGAGGGGGAATGGGCTAAAGTTGCGCCAGGGGAGTTTTAGGTTAGATGTTAGGAAGAATTTCTTTACTGAAAGGGTTGTTAGACATTGGAACAGGCTGCCCAGGGAGGTGGTTGAGTCACCATCCCTGGAAGTCTTCAAAAGACGTTTAGATGTAGAACTTAGGGATATGGTTTAGTGGGGACTGTTAGTGTTAGGTCAGAGGTTGGACTCGATGATCTTGAGGTCTCTTCCAACCTAGAGATTCTGTGATTCTGTGATTCTGTGATAATTCGGATGTCAGTAGTTTTATTTTCTTTTTCACATTTTCTCTCTCTCTTTTTTTTTTTTTTTCTTCTGTACTTTCTAATTTCGTATTGTGTACTTTCTAAATGTGAGGTTCTAAACCAGTTATTCTTAGCCATCTGGCTATCAAAGAAGACTTTTAGAAAGATAAGAATGGATAAAATTGGATAGATTTTTTTCCTCCAGCTTTTCCTTCTCTCTAACAGATGTTGACCATGATCTGAAGTGAATTTTATCCCTAAAGTAGCTTTATACAGAAATTCTGAAGTAACCTTCAGATATAGAGTTCATTGGTAACAATTATAAACTGTATTTTCACATTATCTATCATGGCTCATCATGAAGAATCCGCATTATTCTCTCTAGCCAATTCAATAGCCCTGACAGTGCTGTAGTAGTGGTTATGTGTGTTTGCATGTAACTGGGGCATTGCAACATCCTTCACTGATATTTTCTGTTCCTGGGAGGCTATACATAGAGAGAAGATTGATCAAATGGATTCCTACAGGGGTGGCATTGCTGCAGGCTTGTCATTTAGGGTGGCCAACCAAAAACAAAATTGAGACAAATAAAATAAAAAAAAAGAGCACTGAGTGGTAGCCAGAGGCAGGGAAAAAAAAAAAAAAAAAAAAAGTCAGTCCATTCTTTTGTTATAGCTGTGCTTCAAGCATCAATGCTTGTAAGAAGCTCAAAAGTGGCCCTAGGATGAAGCTCTGTAATTGGAGGCAAGCAAGGCACAGATGCTAGCTTTTATTAAATATCAACAGAATTTAACAGTGCCAACAGTCCAGTGCTGAAGAAGGAAGGATGGGAAGGAAATTCCTTCCCTGGGCTAATTTCATGCTTACTGTCCTTTGGACCTACTTATAAGATCTGTCATTATACTCTGCATCTTTGACAAAGTCAGGCTATCTAAAATACCTCAAGTGCTTTATGCGCTTGAGTCATGTATAAATAACCTCTTGCTCATGAGATACTATAGGCTATCTTGCCTAGCTCCCAGCTGTTGTTACTGAAGGCTGCAATTCCCTTGCATTCCTGTATATCTGTCAACCCTGCATATACATCTTTACTTCCCTGGAGTATCTCAGAAGTCACTAGACACTGATGTTCAGGCAACAGAATATTTCCCAAAATATTAAGTGGACTTCTTAAGTGGAGGAAGGCATATACCAGAGACACTGCTAACACCATGCAGTAAAACATTCCTTGCTACTATCTTTTTCTCAATTTTAAATTATGAAATCTTATAGAAAGAGACAAAAATATTGGGTCAGACTTCTCTGCTCATTAGCACCTTGATGCCTTGTTTTTTGTTTGTTTTGTTTTATTTTGTTC